>NW_027207277.1:600000-888282 GCF_963455315.2 Globicephala melas | reverse complement strand
GTAGCAGCACAATGAGTGGATTCAGGTACGATGATTCTAACTGAAATAAGTCACACAGAAAAAGAAACATCATAAGATATCAGTAATACACGGAATGTAAACTTGGCTACACAGGAACTGAATTACAGAACAGAACAGGGTCTCAAATTTAGAAAACCAACTTATGCTTGTTTAAGGGTAAAGGTGAGTTGGGGTGCTGCATAAAACCAGAGATTGAAATGAGCACAGATAAAGTTCCTTAAGCCAAATATGGAATAGACAAGAGCTACTCCTTGCTCAACGAAATGGACTCAACACCGCATATTAAACGCCTAAGAATGTACCTGACTCTTAAGTATCTTAAAACCTATGGATTGCTATGTCTCCGAAAGAGAATCAAGCATGTGTACAGGGACATAAACGCAGCAGTGATAGGATTGGAGAGGTTCGGTGAGCAAATGAAGACCCTTTGAAGTCATATTGCATGGTACCCATTCCACGGGTTTCAACTACCCAGGTTTAAGGTATTCTTCCTTCAGCTAAAACATGCATGTGGAACCTAGAGTATGATCAACCATGTGATTGGGAGACGTGTTCAAATATGTCTCAGTTTTCGTACCCTGGTACTCGGGTGCAACATTCCAGACGCTTTACTAACACTCTCCCGACTTGGAGAGTCAGTCCCTTTAACCTCCTGTTTGGCCCAGTTTGCAATTTCTGCGGAAGATGAACAGGAATAGCGAGAACCAATGAGAGACTAGCTGGAGGTGTCTGGACGGGCAAATTTAACTCTCATTTCCCACCAGGAAGAGGAAATAACCAAAGGCTCAGCGTGCCGTGCCGGAACCAGATTAGGGCCTGAAGCCATCCTGCGGTGTTGCGGCCAGCTCACAAGAAAACGAGTTGAAGAAAGGAGCTCAGGGGCACTGTAATTCACAAACCTGCAGAGTTATAAATGACAACTATCGTCCAAAAATATACTGAAGTAAGGCTGCCAAGAGGACTTGAAAGCGGGGCAGAATTGCAGGAAACCGATTTCAGGAGGTAGACTGGAATTGCATTGAAAGCATAGGAAAAGAGGCAGAACGTCCACAATGATGCACTTGGCCAAAAAGGGCGTATGCGTTTTTTCCTGAATATATTCAGGAAAAAACGCATACGCCCTTTTTGGCCAACCAAGCAAGCTTGCAAAGGAAATCTGCACTACAATGAAGTCTCACTTCCCCCCCCCCCGGTCAAAAGGGCCATCTGAAAAAAGTGTAAAATCCAGAAAGGCAGGACAGGCCATGGAGAACTGGGAGCCTTGTTATGCTGATGGGCGGGATGTAAACTGCCAACAGACACTCGGGAGAAGTGTATGGTGTTTCCTGAAACATCTAAAAAACAAAGCAACAGAGCCTAGGGCACTTCCACTTATGGTCCTATAGCTTAGGGAAATTAAAATCAAAAAGATACAGCCACCCCAATGTTTGGGACGCCTCTGTTTACAAGAACCTCGTTTACCGTACAAGTTCAATATCACAGAAAGTGAAAAATGGATAAAGAACATGTGGTACTTACGTAAAATGCAGTATCACTCAGCAGTGAAATCTATGTCATCAGGCCCGTAGCAGCACAATGAGTGGATTCAGGTACGATGATTCTAACTGAAATAAGTCACACAGAAAAAGAAACATCATAAGATATCAGTAATACACGGAATGTAAACTTGGCTACACAGGAACTGAATTACAGAACAGAACAGGGTCTCAAATTTAGAAAACCAACTTATGCTTGTTTAAGGGGAAAGGTGAGTTGGGGTGCTGCATAAAACCAGAGATTGAAATGAGCACAGATAAAGTTCCTTAAGCCAAATATGGAATAGACAAGAGCTACTCCTTGCTCAACGAAATGGACTCAACACCGCATATTAAACGCCTAAGAATGTACCTGACTCTTAAGTATCTTAAAACCTATGGATTGCTATGTCTCCGAAAGAGAATCAAGCATGTGTACAGGGACATAAACGCAGCAGTGATAGGATTGGAGAGGTTCGGTGAGCAAATGAAGACCCTTTGAAGTCATATTGCATGGTACCCATTCCACGGGTTTCAACTACCCAGGTTTAAGGTATTCTTCCTTCAGCTAAAACATGCATGTGGAACCTAGAGTATGATCAACCATGTGATCGGGAGACGTGTTCAAATATGTCTCAGTTTTCGTACCCTGGTACTCGGGTGCAACATTCCAGACGCTTTACTAACACTCTCCCGACTTGGAGAGTCAGTCCCTTTAACCTCCTGTTTGGCCCAGTTTGCAATTTCTGCGGAAGATGAACAGGAATAGCGAGAACCAATGAGAGACTAGCTGGAGGTGTCTGGACGGGCAAATTTAACTCTCATTTCCCACCAGGAAGAGGAAATAACCAAAGGCTCAGCGTGCCGTGCCGGAACCAGATTAGGGCCTGAAGCCATCCTGCGGTGTTGCGGCCAGCTCACAAGAAAACGAGTTGAAGAAAGGAGCTCAGGGGCACTGTAATTCACAAACCTGCAGAGTTATAAATGACAGCTATCGTCCAAAAATATACTGAAGTAAGGCTGCCAAGAGGACTTGAAAGCGGGGCAGAATTGCAGGAAACCGATTTCAGGAGGTAGACTGGAATTGCATTGAAAGCATAGGAAAAGAGGCAGAAGGTCCACAATGATGCACTTGGCCAAAAAGGGCGTATGCGTTTTTTCCTGAATATATTCAGGAAAAAACGCATACGCCCTTTTTGGCCAACCAAGCAAGCTTGCAAAGGAAATCTGCACTACAATGAAGTCTCACTTCCTCCCCCCCCCGGTCAAAAGGGCCATCTGAAAAAAGTGTAAAATCCAGAAAGGCAGGACAGGCCATGGAGAACTGGGAGCCTTGTTATGCTGATGGGCGGGATGTAAATTGCCAACAGACACTCGGGAGAAGTGTATGGTGTTTCCTGAAACATCTAAAAAACAAAGCAACAGAGCCTAGGGCACTTCCACTTATGGTCCTATAGCTTAGGGAAATTAAAATCAAAAAGATACAGCCACCCCAATGTTTGGGACGCCTCTGTTTACAAGAACCTCGTTTACCGTACAAATTCAATATCACAGAAAGTGAAAAATGGATAAAGAACTTGTGGTACTTACGTACAATGCAGTATCACTCAGCAGTGAAATCTATGTCATCAGGCCCATAGCAGCACAATGAGTGGATTCAGGTACGATGATTCTAACTGAAATAAGTCACACAGAAAAAGAAACATCATAAGATATCAGTAATACACGGAATGTAAACTTGGCTACACAGGAACTGAATTACAGAACAGAACAGGGTCTCAAATTTAGAAAACCAACTTATGCTTGTTTAAGGGTAAAGGTGAGTTGGGGTGCTGCATAAAACCAGAGATTGAAATGAGCACAGATAAAGTTCCTTAAGCCAAATATGGAATAGACAAGAGCTACTCCTTGCTCAACGAAATGGACTCAACACCGCATATTAAACGCCTAAGAATGTACCTGACTCTTAAGTATCTTAAAACCTATGGATTGCTATGTCTCCAAAAGAGAATCAAGCATGTGTACAGGGACATAACCGCAGCAGTGATAGGATTGGAGAGGTTCGGTGAGCAAATGAAGACCCTTTGAAGTCATATTGCATGGTACCCATTCCACGGGTTTCAACTACCCAGGTTTAAGGTATTCTTCCTTCAGCTAAAACATGCATGTGGAACCTAGAGTATGATCAGCCATGTGATCGGGAGACGTGTTCAAATATGTCTCAGTTTTCGTACCCTGGTACTCGGGTGCAATATTCCAGACGCTTTACTAACACTCTCCCGACTTGGAGAGTCAGTCCCTTTAACCTCCTGTTTGGCCCAGTTTGCAATTTCTGCGGAAGATGAACAGGAATAGCGAGAACCAATGAGAGACTAGCTGGAGGTGTCTGGACGGGCAAATTTAACTCTCATTTCCCACCAGGAAGAGGAAATAACCAAAGGCTCAGCGTGCCGTGCCGGAACCAGATTAGGGCCTGAAGCCATCCTGCGGTGTTGCGGCCAGCTCACAAGAAAACGAGTTGAAGAAAGGAGCTCAGGGGCACTGTAATTCACAAACCTGCAGAGTTATAAATGACAGCTATCGTCCAAAAATATACTGAAGTAAGGCTGCCAAGAGGACTTGAAAGCGGGGCAGAATTGCAGGAAACCGATTTCAGGAGGTAGACTGGAATTGCATTGAAAGCATAGGAAAAGAGGCAGAAGGTCTACAATGATGCACTTGGCCAAAAAGGGCGTATGCGTTTTTTCCTGAATATATTCAGGAAAAAACGCATACGCCCTTTTTGGCCAACCAAGCAAGCTTGCAAAGGAAATCTGCACTACAATGAAGTCTCACTTCCCCCCACCCCCGGTCAAAAGGGCCATCTGAAAAAAGTGTAAAATCCAGAAAGGCAGTACAGGCCATGGAGAACTGGGAGCCTTGTTATGCTGATGGGCGGGATGTAAATTGCCAACAGACACTCGGGAGAAGTGTATCGTGTTTCCTGAAACATCTAAAAAACAAAGCAACAGAGCCTAGGGCACTTCCACTTATGGTCCTATAGCTTAGGGAAATTAAAATCAAAAAGATACAGCCACCCCAATGTTTGGGACGCCTCTGTTTACAAGAACCTCGTTTACCGTACAAGTTCAATATCACAGAAAGTGAAAAATGGATAAAGAACTTGTGGTACATACGTACAATGCAGTATCACTCAGCAGTGAAATCTATGTCATCAGGCCCGTAGCAGCACAATGAGTGGATTCAGGTACGATGATTCTAACTGAAATAAGTCACACAGAAAAAGAAACATCATAAGATATCAGTAATACACGGAATGTAAACTTGGCTACACAGGAACTGAATTACAGAACAGAACAGGGTCTCGAATTTAGAAAACCAACTTATGCTTGTTTAAGGGGAAAGGTGAGTTGGGGTGCTGCATAAAACCAGAGATTGAAATGAGCACAGATAAAGTTCCTTAAGCCAAATATGGAATAGACAAGAGCTACTCCTTGCTCAACGAAATGGACTCAACACCGCATATTAAACGCCTAAGAATGTACCTGACTCTTAAGTATCTTAAAACCTATGGATTGCTATGTCTCCGAAAGAGAATCAAGCATGTGTACAGGGACATAAACGCAGCAGTGATAGGATTGGAGAGGTTCGGTGAGCAAATGAAGACCCTTTGAAGTCATATTGCATGGTACCCATTCCACGGGTTTCAACTACCCAGGTTTAAGGTATTCTTCCTTCAGCTAAAACATGCATGTGGAACCTAGAGTATGATCAACCATGTGATCGGGAGACGTGTTCAAATATGTCTCAGTTTTCGTACCCTGGTACTCGGGTGCAACATTCCAGACGCTTTACTAACACTCTCCCGACTTGGAGAGTCAGTCCCTTTAACCTCCTGTTTGGCCCAGTTTGCAATTTCTGCGGAAGATGAACAGGAATAGCGAGAACCAATGAGAGACTAGCTGGAGGTGTCTGGACGGGCAAATTTAACTCTCATTTCCCACCAGGAAGAGGAAATAACCAAAGGCTCAGCGTGCCGTGCCGGAACCAGATTAGGGCCTGAAGCCATCCTGCGGTGTTGCGGCCAGCTCACAAGAAAACGAGTTGAAGAAAGGAGCTCAGGGGCACTGTAATTCACAAACCTGCAGAGTTATAAATGACAGCTATCGTCCAAAAATATACTGAAGTAAGGCTGCCAAGAGGACTTGAAAGCGGGGCAGAATTGCAGGAAACCGATTTCAGGAGGTAGACTGGAATTGCATTGAAAGCATAGGAAAAGAGGCAGAAGGTCTACAATTATGCACTTGGCCAAAAAGGGCGTATGCGTTTTTTCCTGAATATATTCAGGAAAAAACGCATACGCCCTTTTTGGCCAACCAAGCAAGCTTGCAAAGGAAATCTGCACTACAATGAAGTCTCACTTCCCCCCACCCCCGGTCAAAAGGGCCATCTGAAAAAAGTGTAAAATCCAGAAAGGCAGTACAGGCCATGGAGAACTGGGAGCCTTGTTATGCTGATGGGCGGGATGTAAATTGCCAACAGACACTCGGGAGAAGTGTATCGTGTTTCCTGAAACATCTAAAAAACAAAGCAACAGAGCCTAGGGCACTTCCACTTATGGTCCTATAGCTTAGGGAAATTAAAATCAAAAAGATACAGCCACCCCAATGTTTGGGACGCCTCTGTTTACAAGAACCTCGTTTACCGTACAAGTTCAATATCACAGAAAGTGAAAAATGGATAAAGAACTTGTGGTACATACGTACAATGCAGTATCACTCAGCAGTGAAATCTATGTCATCAGGCCCGTAGCAGCACAATGAGTGGATTCAGGTACGATGATTCTAACTGAAATAAGTCACACAGAAAAAGAAACATCATAAGATATCAGTAATACACGGAATGTAAACTTGGCTACACAGGAACTGAATTACAGAACAGAACAGGGTCTCGAATTTAGAAAACCAACTTATGCTTGTTTAAGGGGAAAGGTGAGTTGGGGTGCTGCATAAAACCAGAGATTGAAATGAGCACAGATAAAGTTCCTTAAGCCAAATATGGAATAGACAAGAGCTACTCCTTGCTCAACGAAATGGACTCAACACCGCATATTAAACGCCTAAGAATGTACCTGACTCTTAAGTATCTTAAAACCTATGGATTGCTATGTCTCCGAAAGAGAATCAAGCATGTGTACAGGGACATAAACGCAGCAGTGATAGGATTGGAGAGGTTCGGTGAGCAAATGAAGACCCTTTGAAGTCATATTGCATGGTACCCATTCCACGGGTTTCAACTACCCAGGTTTAAGGTATTCTTCCTTCAGCTAAAACATGCATGTGGAACCTAGAGTATGATCAACCATGTGATCGGGAGACGTGTTCAAATATGTCTCAGTTTTCGTACCCTGGTACTCGGGTGCAACATTCCAGACGCTTTACTAACACTCTCCCGACTTGGAGAGTCAGTCCCTTTAACCTCCTGTTTGGCCCAGTTTGCAATTTCTGCGGAAGATGAACAGGAATAGCGAGAACCAATGAGAGACTAGCTGGAGGTGTCTGGACGGGCAAATTTAACTCTCATTTCCCACCAGGAAGAGGAAATAACCAAAGGCTCAGCGTGCCGTGCCGGAACCAGATTAGGGCCTGAAGCCATCCTGCGGTGTTGCGGCCAGCTCACAAGAAAAGGAGTTGAAGAAAGGAGCTCATGGGCACTGTAATTCACAAACCTGCAGAGTTATAAATGACAACTATCGTCCAAAAATATACTGAAGTAAGGCTGCCAAGAGGACTTGAAAGCGGGGCAGAATTGCAGGAAACCGATTTCAGGAGGTAGACTGGAATTGCATTGAAAGCATAGGAAAAGAGGCAGAACGTCCACAATGATGCACTTGGCCAAAAAGGGCGTATGCGTTTTTTCCTGAATATATTCAGGAAAAAACGCATACGCCCTTTTTGGCCAACCAAGCAAGCTTGCAAAGGAAATCTGCACTACAATGAAGTCTCACTTCCCCCCGGTCAAAAGGGCCATCTGAAAAAAGTGTAAAATCCAGAAAGGCAGGACAGGCCATGGAGAACTGGGAGCCTTGTTATGCTGATGGGCGGGATGTAAATTGCCAACAGACACTCGGGAGAAGTGTATGGTGTTTCCTGAAACATCTAAAAAACAAAGCAACAGAGCCTAGGGCACTTCCACTTATGGTCCTATAGCTTAGGGAAATTAAAATCAAAAAGATACAGCCACCCCAATGTTTGGGACGCCTCTGTTTACAAGAACCTCGTTTACCGTACAAGTTCAATATCACAGAAAGTGAAAAATGGATAAAGAACTTGTGGTACGTACGTACAATGCAGTATCACTCAGCAGTGAAATCTATGTCTTCTGGCCCGTAGCAGCACAATGAGTGGATTCAGGTACGATGATTCTAACTGAAATAAGTCACACAGAAAAAGAAACATCATAAGATATCAGTAATACACGGAATGTAAACTTGGCTACACAGGAACTGAATTACAGAACAGAACAGGGTCTCAAATTTAGAAAACCAACTTATGCTTGTTTAAGGGGAAAGGTGAGTTGGGGTGCTGCATAAAACCAGAGATTGAAATGAGCACAGATAAAGTTCCTTAAGCCAAATATGGAATAGACAAGAGCTACTCCTTGCTCAACGAAATGGACTCAACACCGCATATTAAACGCCTAAGAATGTACCTGACTCTTAAGTATCTTAAAACCTATGGATTGCTATGTCTCCGAAAGAGAATCAAGCATGTGTACAGGGACATAAACGCAGCAGTGATAGGATTGGAGAGGTTCGGTGAGCAAATGAAGACCCTTTGAAG
Source organism: Globicephala melas (assembly GCF_963455315.2). Classification (NCBI taxonomy): domain Eukaryota; kingdom Metazoa; phylum Chordata; class Mammalia; order Artiodactyla; family Delphinidae; genus Globicephala; species Globicephala melas. Next base: position 879,905 of record NW_027207277.1, on the reverse strand, counting down.
TCATATTGCATGGTACCCATTCCACGGGTTTCAACTACCCAGGTTTAAGGTATTCTTCCTTCAGCTAAAACATGCATGTGGAACCTAGAGTATGATCAACCATGTGATCGGGAGACGTGTTCAAATATGTCTCAGTTTTCGTACCCTGGTACTCGGGTGCAACATTCCAGACGCTTTACTAACACTCTCCCGACTTGGAGAGTCAGTCCCTTTAACCTCCTGTTTGGCCCAGTTTGCAATTTCTGCGGAAGATGAACAGGAATAGCGAGAACCAATGAGAGACTAGCTGGAGGTGTCTGGACGGGCAAATTTAACTCTCATTTCCCACCAGGAAGAGGAAATAACCAAAGGCTCAGCGTGCCGTGCCGGAACCAGATTAGGGCCTGAAGCCATCCTGCGGTGTTTCGGCCAGCTCACAAGAAAACGAGTTGAAGAAAGGAGCTCAGGGGCACTGTAATTCACAAACCTGCAGAGTTATAAATGACAACTATCGTCCAAAAATATACTGAAGTAAGGCTGCCAAGAGGACTTGAAAGCGGGGCAGAATTGCAGGAAACCGATTTCAGGAGGTAGACTGGAATTGCATTGAAAGCATAGGAAAAGAGACAGAACGTCCACAATGATGCACTTGGCCAAAAAGGGCGTATGCGTTTTTTCCTGAATATATTCAGGAAAAAACGCATACGCCCTTTTTGGCCAACCAAGCAAGCTTGCAAAGGAAATCTGCACTACAATGAAGTCTCACTTCCCCCCGGTCAAAAGGGCCATCTGAAAAAAGTGTAAAATCCAGAAAGGCAGGACAGGCCATGGAGAACTGGGAGCCTTGTTATGCTGATGGGCGGGATGTAAACTGCCAACAGACACTCGGGAGAAGTGTATGGTGTTTCCTGAAACATCTAAAAAACAAAGCAACAGAGCCTAGGGCACTTCCACTTATGGTCCTGTAGCTTAGGGAAATTAAAATCAAAAAGACACAGACACCCCAAAGTTGGGGACGCCTCTGTTTACAAGAACCTCGTTTACAGTACAAGTTGAACATCGCAGAAAGTGAAAAATGGATAAAGAAGTTGTGGTATTTACTTACAAAGCAGTATCACTCAGCAATGAAATCTATGTCATCAGGCCCTTAGCAGCACAATGAGTGGATTCAGGTACGATGATTCTAACTGAAATAAGTCACACAGAAGTAGAAACATCATAAGATATCACTAATACACGGAATGTAAACTTCGCTACACAGGAACTGAATTCCAAAACAGAACAGGGTCTCAAATTTAGAAAACCAACTTATGCTTGCTTAAGGGGAAAGGTGAGTTGGGGTGCTGCATAAAAGCAGAGATTGAAATGAGCACAGATAGAGTTCCTCTAGCCAAATACGGAATAGACAAGAGCTACTCCTTGCTCAACGAAATGGACTCAACACCGCATATTTAACGCCTAAGAATGTACCTGACTAGTATCTTAAAACCTATGGATTACTATGTCTCCGAAAGAGAATCAAGCATGTGTACAGGGGCATAAACGCAGCAGTGATAGGATTGGAGAGGTTCGGTGAGCAAATGAAGACCCTTTGAAGTCATATTGCATGATACCCATTCCACGGGTTTCAACTACCCAGGTTTAAGGTATTCTTCCTTCAGCTAAAACATGCATGTGGAACCCAGAGTATGATCAACCGTGTGAACGGGAGACGTGTTCAAATATGTCTCAGTTTTCCTCCCCTGGTACTCGGGTGCAACATTCCAGACGCTTTACTAACACTCTCCCCACTTGGAGAGTCAGCGCCTTTAACCTCCTGCTTGGCCCAGTTTGCAATTTCTGCGGAAGATGAACAGGAATAGCGAGAACCAATGAGAGACTAGCTGGAGGTGTCTGGACGGGCAAATTTAATTCTCATTTCCCACCAGGAAGAGGAACTAACCAAAGGCTCAGGGTGTCGTGCCGGAACCAGATTAGGGCCTGAAGCCATCCTGCGGTGTTGCGGCCAGCTCACAAGAAAGCGAGTTGAAGAAAGGAGCTCAGGGGCACTGTAATTCACAAACCTGCAGAGTTATAAATGACAGCTATCGTCCAAAAATATACTAAAGTAAGGCTGCCAAGAGGACTTGAAAGCGGGGCAGAATTGCAGGAAACCGATTTCAGGAGGTAGACTGGAATTGCATCGAAAGCATAGGAAAAGAGGCAGAACGTCCACAATGATGCACTTGGCCAAAAAGGGCGTATGCGTTTTTTCCTGAATATATTCAGGAAAAAACGCATACGCCCTTTTTGGCCAACCAAGCAAGCTTGCAAAGGAAATCTGCACTACAATGAAGTCTCACTTTCCCCCGGTCAAAAGGGCCATCTGAAAAAAGTGTAAAATCCAGAAAGGCAGGACAGGCCATGGAGAACTGGGAGCCTTGTTATGCTGATGGGCGGGATGTAAATTGCCAACAGAAACTCGGGAGAAGTGTATGTTGTTTCCTGAAACATCTAAAAAACAAAGCAACAGAGCCTAGGGCACTTCCACTTATGGTCCTATAGCTTAGGGAAATTAAAATCAAAAAGATACAGCCACCCCAATGTTTGGGACGCCTCTGTTTACAAGAACCTCGTTTACCGTACAAGTTCAATATCACAGAAAGTGAAAAATGGATAAAGAACTTGTGGTACTTACGTACAATGCAGTATCACTCAGCAGTGAAATCTATGTCATCAGGCCCGTAGCAGCACAATGAGTGGATTCAGGTACGATGATTCTAACTGAAATAAGTCACACAGAAAAAGAAACATCATAAGATATCAGTAATACACGGAATGTAAACTTGGCTACACAGGAACTGAATTACAGAACAGAACAGGGTCTCAAATTTAGAAAACCAACTTATGCTTGTTTAAGGGGAAAGGTGAGTTGGGGTGCTGCATAAAACCAGAGATTGAAATGAGCACAGATAAAGTTCCTTAAGCCAAATATGGAATAGACAAGAGCTACTCCTTGCTCAACGAAATGGACTCAACACCGCATATTAAACGCCTAAGAATGTACCTGACTCTTAAGTATCTTAAAACCTATGGATTGCTATGTCTCCGAAAGAGAATCAAGCATGTGTACAGGGACATAAACGCAGCAGTGATAGGATTGGAGAGGTTCGGTGAGCAAATGAAGACCCTTTGAAGTCATATTGCATGGTACCCATTCCACGGGTTTCAACTACCCAGGTTTAAGGTATTCTTCCTTCAGCTAAAACATGCATGTGGAACCTAGAGTATGATCAACCATGTGATCGGGAGACGTGTTCAAATATGTCTCAGTTTTCGTACCCTGGTACTCGGGTGCAACATTCCAGACGCTTTACTAACACTCTCCCGACTTGGAGAGTCAGTCCCTTTAACCTCCTGTTTGGCCCAGTTTGCAATTTCTGCGGAAGATGAACAGGAATAGCGAGAACCAATGAGAGACTAGCTGGAGGTGTCTGGACGGGCAAATTTAACTCTCATTTCCCACCAGGAAGAGGAAATAACCAAAGGCTCAGCGTGCCGTGCCGGAACCAGATTAGGGCCTGAAGCCATCCTGCGGTGTTGCGGCCAGCTCACAAGAAAACGAGTTGAAGAAAGGAGCTCAGGGGCACTGTAATTCACAAACCTGCAGAGTTATAAATGACAACTATCGTCCAAAAATATACTGAAGTAAGGCTGCCAAGAGGACTTGAAAGCGGGGCAGAATTGCAGGAAACCGATTTCAGAAGGTAGACTGGAATTGCATTGAAAGCATAGGAAAAGAGGCAGAACGTCCACAATGATGCACTTGGCCAAAAAGGGCGTATGCGTTTTTTCCTGAATATATTCAGGAAAAAACGCATACGCCCTTTTTGGCCAACCAAGCAAGCTTGCAAAGGAAATCTGCACTACAATGAAGTCTCACTTCCCCCCGGTCAAAAGGGCCATCTGAAAAAAGTGTAAAATCCAGAAAGGCAGGACAGGCCATGGAGAACTGGGAGCCTTGTTATGCTGATGGGCGGGATGTAAACTGCCAACAGACACTCGGGAGAAGTGTATGGTGTTTCCTGAAACATCTAAAAAACAAAGCAACAGAGCCTAGGGCACTTCCACTTATGGTCCTATAGCTTAGGGAAATTAAAATCAAAAAGATACAGCCACCCCAATGTTTGGGACGCCTCTGTTTACAAGAACCTCGTTTACCGTACAAGTTCAATATCACAGAAAGTGAAAAATGGATAAAGAACTTGTGGTACGTACGTACAATGCAGTATCACTCAGCAGTGAAATCTATGTCTTCTGGCCCGTAGCAGCACAATGAGTGGATTCAGGTACGATGATTCTAACTGAAATAAGTCACACAGAAAAAGAAACATCATAAGATATCAGTAATACACGGAATGTAAACTTGGCTACACAGGAACTGAATTACAGAACAGAACAGGGTCTCAAATTTAGAAAACCAACTTATGCTTGTTTAAGGGTAAAGGTGAGTTGGGGTGCTGCATAAAACCAGAGATTGAAATGAGCACAGATAAAGTTCCTTAAGCCAAATATGGAATAGACAAGAGCTACTCCTTGCTCAACGAAATGGACTCAACACCGCATATTAAACGCCTAAGAATGTACCTGACTCTTAAGTATCTTAAAACCTATGGATTGCTATGTCTCCGAAAGAGAATCAAGCATGTGTACAGGGACATAAACGCAGCAGTGATAGGATTGGAGAGGTTCGGTGAGCAAATGAAGACCCTTTGAAGTCATATTGCATGGTACCCATTCCACGGGTTTCAACTACCCAGGTTTAAGGTATTCTTCCTTCAGCTAAAACATGCATGTGGAACCTAGAGTATGATCAACCATGTGATCGGGAGACGTGTTCAAATATGTCTCAGTTTTCGTACCCTGGTACTCGGGTGCAACATTCCAGACGCTTTACTAACACTCTCCCGACTTGGAGAGTCAGTCCCTTTAACCTCCTGTTTGGCCCAGTTTGCAATTTCTGCGGAAGATGAACAGGAATAGCGAGAACCAATGAGAGACTAGCTGGAGGTGTCTGGACGGGCAAATTTAACTCTCATTTCCCACCAGGAAGAGGAAATAACCAAAGGCTCAGCGTGCCGTGCCGGAACCAGATTAGGGCCTGAAGCCATCCTGCGGTGTTTCGGCCAGCTCACAAGAAAACGAGTTGAAGAAAGGAGCTCAGGGGCACTGTAATTCACAAACCTGCAGAGTTATAAATGACAACTATCGTCCAAAAATATACTGAAGTAAGGCTGCCAAGAGGACTTGAAAGCGGGGCAGAATTGCAGGAAACCGATTTCAGGAGGTAGACTGGAATTGCATTGAAAGCATAGGAAAAGAGACAGAACGTCCACAATGATGCACTTGGCCAAAAAGGGCGTATGCGTTTTTTCCTGAATATATTCAGGAAAAAACGCATACGCCCTTTTTGGCCAACCAAGCAAGCTTGCAAAGGAAATCTGCACTACAATGAAGTCTCACTTCCCCCCGGTCAAAAGGGCCATCTGAAAAAAGTGTAAAATCCAGAAAGGCAGGACAGGCCATGGAGAACTGGGAGCCTTGTTATGCTGATGGGCGGGATGTAAACTGCCAACAGACACTCGGGAGAAGTGTATGGTGTTTCCTGAAACATCTAAAAAACAAAGCAACAGAGCCTAGGGCACTTCCACTTATGGTCCTGTAGCTTAGGGAAATTAAAATCAAAAAGATACAGCCACCCCAATGTTTGGGACGCCTCTGTTTACAAGAACCTCATTTACCGTACAAGTTCAATATCACAGAAAGTGAAAAATGGATAAAGAACATGTGGTAGTTACGTAAAATGCAGTATCACTCAGCAGTGAAATCTATGTCATCAGGCCCGTAGCAGCACAATGAGTGGATTCAGGTACGATGATTCTAACTGAAATAAGTCACACAGAAAAAGAAACATCATAAGATATCAGTAATACACGGAATGTAAACTTGGCTACACAGGAACTGAATTACAGAACAGAACAGGGTCTCAATTTTAGAAAACCAACTTATGCTTGTTTAAGGGGAAAGGTGAGTTGGGGTGCTGCATAAAACCAGAGATTGAAATGAGCACAGATAAAGTTCCTTAAGCCAAATATGGAATAGACAAGAGCTACTCCTTGCTCAACGAAATGGACTCAACACCGCATATTAAACGCCTAAGAATGTACCTGACTCTTAAGTATCTTAAAACCTATGGATTGCTATGTCTCCGAAAGAGAATCAAGCATGTGTACAGGGACATAAACGCAGCAGTGATAGGATTGGAGAGGTTCGGTGAGCAAATGAAGACCCTTTGAAGTCATATTGCATGGTACCCATTCCACGGGTTTCAACTACCCAGGTTTAAGGTATTCTTCCTTCAGCTAAAACATGCATGTGGAACCTAGAGTATGATCAACCATGTGATCGGGAGACGTGTTCAAATATGTCTCAGTTTTCGTACCCTGGTACTCGGGTGCAACATTCCAGACGCTTTACTAACACTCTCCCGACTTGGAGAGTCAGTCCCTTTAACCTCCTGTTTGGCCCAGTTTGCAATTTCTGCGGAAGATGAACAGGAATAGCGAGAACCAATGAGAGACTAGCTGGAGGTGTCTGGACGGGCAAATTTAACTCTCATTTCCCACCAGGAAGAGGAAATAACCAAAGGCTCAGCGTGCCGTGCCGGAACCAGATTAGGGCCTGAAGCCATCCTGCGGTGTTTCGGCCAGCTCACAAGAAAACGAGTTGAAGAAAGGAGCTCAGGGGCACTGTAATTCACAAACCTGCAGAGTTATAAATGACAACTATCGTCCAAAAATATACTGAAGTAAGGCTGCCAAGAGGACTTGAAAGCGGGGCAGAATTGCAGGAAACCGATTTCAGGAGGTAGACTGGAATTGCATTGAAAGCATAGGAAAAGAGACAGAACGTCCACAATGATGCACTTGGCCAAAAAGGGCGTATGCGTTTTTTCCTGAATATATTCAGGAAAAAACGCATACGCCCTTTTTGGCCAACCAAGCAAGCTTGCAAAGGAAATCTGCACTACAATGAAGTCTCACTTCCCCCCGGTCAAAAGGGCCATCTGAAAAAAGTGTAAAATCCAGAAAGGCAGGACAGGCCATGGAGAACTGGGAGCCTTGTTATGCTGATGGGCGGGATGTAAACTGCCAACAGACACTCGGGAGAAGTGTATGGTGTTTCCTGAAACATCTAAAAAACAAAGCAACAGAGCCTAGGGCACTTCCACTTATGGTCCTGTAGCTTAGGGAAATTAAAATCAAAAAGACACAGACACCCCAAAGTTGGGGACGCCTCTGTTTACAAGAACCTCGTTTACAGTACAAGTTGAACATCGCAGAAAGTGAAAAATGGATAAAGAAGTTGTGGTATTTACTTACAAAGCAGTATCACTCAGCAATGAAATCTATGTCATCAGGCCCTTAGCAGCACAATGAGTGGATTCAGGTACGATGATTCTAACTGAAATAAGTCACACAGAAGTAGAAACATCATAAGATATCACTAATACACGGAATGTAAACTTCGCTACACAGGAACTGAATTCCAAAACAGAACAGGGTCTCAAATTTAGAAAACCAACTTATGCTTGCTTAAGGGGAAAGGTGAGTTGGGGTGCTGCATAAAAGCAGAGATTGAAATGAGCACAGATAGAGTTCCTCTAGCCAAATACGGAATAGACAAGAGCTACTCCTTGCTCAACGAAATGGACTCAACACCGCATATTTAACGCCTAAGAATGTACCTGACTAGTATCTTAAAACCTATGGATTACTATGTCTCCGAAAGAGAATCAAGCATGTGTACAGGGGCATAAACGCAGCAGTGATAGGATTGGAGAGGTTCGGTGAGCAAATGAAGACCCTTTGAAGTCATATTGCATGGTACCCATTCCACGGGTTTCAACTACCCAGGTTTAAGGTATTCTTCCTTCAGCTAAAACATGCATGTGGAACCCAGAGTATGATCAACCGTGTGAACGGGAGACGTGTTCAAATATGTCTCAGTTTTCCTCCCCTGGTACTCGGGTGCAACATTCCAGACGCTTTACTAACACTCTCCCCACTTGGAGAGTCAGCGCCTTTAACCTCCTGCTTGGCCCAGTTTGCAATTTCTGCGGAAGATGAACAGGAATAGCGAGAACCAATGAGAGACTAGCTGGAGGTGTCTGGACGGGCAAATTTAACTCTCATTTCCCACCAGGAAGAGGAACTAACCAAAGGCTCAGGGTGTCGTGCCGGAACCAGATTAGGGCCTGAAGCCATCCTGCGGTGTTGCGGCCAGCTCACAAGAAAGCGAGTTGAAGAAAGGAGCTCAGGGGCACTGTAATTCACAAACCTGCAGAGTTATAAATGACAACTATCGTCCAAAAATATACTGAAGTAAGGCTGCCAAGAGGACTTGAAAGCGGGGCAGAATTGCAGGCAACCGATTTCAGAAGGTAGACTGGAATTGCATTGAAAGCATAGGAAAAGAGGCAGAACGTCCACAATGATGCACTTGGCCAAAAAGGGCGTATGCGTTTTTTCCTGAATATATTCAGGAAAAAACGCATACGCCCTTTTTGGCCAACCAAGCAAGCTTGCAAAGGAAATCTGCACTACAATGAAGTCTCACTTCCCCCCGGTCAAAAGGGCCATCTGAAAAAAGTGTAAAATCCAGAAAGGCAGGACAGGCCATGGAGAACTGGGAGCCTTGTTATGCTGATGGGCGGGATGTAAACTGCCAACAGACACTCGGGAGAAGTGTATGGTGTTTCCTGAAACATCTAAAAAACAAAGCAACAGAGCCTAGGGCACTTCCACTTATGGTCCTATAGCTTAGGGAAATTAAAATCAAAAAGATACAGCCACCCCAATGTTTGGGACGCCTCTGTTTGCAAGAACCTCGTTTACCGTACAAGTTCAATATCACAGAAAGTGAAAAATGGATAAAGAACTTGTGGTACGTACGTACAATGCAGTATCACTCAGCAGTGAAATCTATGTCTTCTGGCCCGTAGCAGCACAATGAGTGGATTCAGGTACGATGATTCTAACTGAAATAAGTCACACAGAAAAAGAAACATCATAAGATATCAGTAATACACGGAATGTAAACTTGGCTACACAGGAACTGAATTACAGAACAGAACAGGGTCTCAAATTTAGAAAACCAACTTATGCTTGTTTAAGGGGAAAGGTGAGTTGGGGTGCTGCATAAAACCAGAGATTGAAATGAGCACAGATAAAGTTCCTTAAGCCAAATATGGAATAGACAAGAGCTACTCCTTGCTCAACGAAATGGACTCAACACCGCATATTAAACGCCTAAGAATGTACCTGACTCTTAAGTATCTTAAAACCTATGGATTGCTATGTCTCCGAAAGAGAATCAAGCATGTGTACAGGGACATAAACGCAGCAGTGATAGGATTGGAGAGGTTCGGTGAGCAAATGAAGACCCTTTGAAGTCATATTGCATGGTACCCATTCCACGGGTTTCAACTACCCAGGTTTAAGGTATTCTTCCTTCAGCTAAAACATGCATGTGGAACCTAGAGTATGATCAACCATGTGATCGGGAGACGTGTTCAAATATGTCTCAGTTTTCGTACCCTGGTACTCGGGTGCAACATTCCAGACGCTTTACTAACACTCTCCCGACTTGGAGAGTCAGTCCCTTTAACCTCCTGTTTGGCCCAGTTTGCAATTTCTGCGGAAGATGAACAGGAATAGCGAGAACCAATGAGAGACTAGCTGGAGGTGTCTGGACGGGCAAATTTAACTCTCATTTCCCACCAGGAAGAGGAAATAACCAAAGGCTCAGCGTGCCGTGCCGGAACCAGATTAGGGCCTGAAGCCATCCTGCGGTGTTTCGGCCAGCTCACAAGAAAACGAGTTGAAGAAAGGAGCTCAGGGGCACTGTAATTCACAAACCTGCAGAGTTATAAATGACAACTATCGTCCAAAAATATACTGAAGTAAGGCTGCCAAGAGGACTTGAAAGCGGGGCAGAATTGCAGGAAACCGATTTCAGGAGGTAGACTGGAATTGCATTGAAAGCATAGGAAAAGAGACAGAACGTCCACAATGATGCACTTGGCCAAAAAGGGCGTATGCGTTTTTTCCTGAATATATTCAGGAAAAAACGCATACGCCCTTTTTGGCCAACCAAGCAAGCTTGCAAAGGAAATCTGCACTACAATGAAATCTCACTTCCCCCCGGTCAAAAGGGCCATCTGAAAAAAGTGTAAAATCCAGAAAGGCAGGACAGGCCATGGAGAACTGGGAGCCTTGTTATGCTGATGGGCGGGATGTAAACTGCCAACAGACACTCGGGAGAAGTGTATGGTGTTTCCTGAAACATCTAAAAAACAAAGCAACAGAGCCTAGGGCACTTCCACTTATGGTCCTGTAGCTTAGGGAAATTAAAATCAAAAAGATACAGCCACCCCAATGTTTGGGACGCCTCTGTTTACAAGAACCTCATTTACCGTACAAGTTCAATATCACAGAAAGTGAAAAATGGATAAAGAACATGTGGTAGTTACGTAAAATGCAGTATCACTCAGCAGTGAAATCTATGTCATCAGGCCCGTAGCAGCACAATGAGTGGATTCAGGTACGATGATTCTAACTGAAATAAGTCACACAGAAAAAGAAACATCATAAGATATCAGTAATACACGGAATGTAAACTTGGCTACACAGGAACTGAATTACAGAACAGAACAGGGTCTCAATTTTAGAAAACCAACTTATGCTTGTTTAAGGGGAAAGGTGAGTTGGGGTGCTGCATAAAACCAGAGATTGAAATGAGCACAGATAAAGTTCCTTAAGCCAAATATGGAATAGACAAGAGCTACTCCTTGCTCAACGAAATGGACTCAACACCGCATATTAAACGCCTAAGAATGTACCTGACTCTTAAGTATCTTAAAACCTATGGATTGCTATGTCTCCGAAAGAGAATCAAGCATGTGTACAGGGACATAAACGCAGCAGTGATAGGATTGGAGAGGTTCGGTGAGCAAATGAAGACCCTTTGAAGTCATATTGCATGGTACCCATTCCACGGGTTTCAACTACCCAGGTTTAAGGTATTCTTCCTTCAGCTAAAACATGCATGTGGAACCTAGAGTATGATCAACCATGTGATCGGGAGACGTGTTCAAATATGTCTCAGTTTTCGTACCCTGGTACTCGGGTGCAACATTCCAGACGCTTTACTAACACTCTCCCGACTTGGAGAGTCAGTCCCTTTAACCTCCTGTTTGGCCCAGTTTGCAATTTCTGCGGAAGATGAACAGGAATAGCGAGAACCAATGAGAGACTAGCTGGAGGTGTCTGGACGGGCAAATTTAACTCTCATTTCCCACCAGGAAGAGGAAATAACCAAAGGCTCAGCGTGCCGTGCCGGAACCAGATTAGGGCCTGAAGCCATCCTGCGGTGTTGCGGCCAGCTCACAAGAAAACGAGTTGAAGAAAGGAGCTCAGGGGCACTGTAATTCACAAACCTGCAGAGTTATAAATGACAACTATCGTCCAAAAATATACTGAAGTAAGGCTGCCAAGAGGACTTGAAAGCGGGGCAGAATTGCAGGAAACCGATTTCAGGAGGTAGACTGGAATTGCATTGAAAGCATAGGAAAAGAGACAGAACGTCCACAATGATGCACTTGGCCAAAAAGGGCGTATGCGTTTTTTCCTGAATATATTCAGGAAAAAACGCATACGCCCTTTTTGGCCAACCAAGCAAGCTTGCAAAGGAAATCTGCACTACAATGAAGTCTCACTTCCCCCCGGTCAAAAGGGCCATCTGAAAAAAGTGTAAAATCCAGAAAGGCAGGACAGGCCATGGAGAACTGGGAGCCTTGTTATGCTGATGGGCGGGATGTAAACTGCCAACAGACACTCGGGAGAAGTGTATGGTGTTTCCTGAAACATCTAAAAAACAAAGCAACAGAGCCTAGGGCACTTCCACTTATGGTCCTATAGCTTAGGGAAATTAAAATCAAAAAGATACAGCCACCCCAATGTTAGGGACGCCTCTGTTTACAAGAACCTCGTTTACCGTACAAGTTCAATATCACAGAAAGTGAAAAATGGATAAAGAACATGTGGTAGTTACGTAAAATGCAGTATCACTCAGCAGTGAAATCTATGTCATCAGGCCCGTAGCAGCACAATGAGTGGATTCAGGTACGATGATTCTAACTGAAATAAGTCACACAGAAAAAGAAACATCATAAGATATCAGTAATACACGGAATGTAAACTTGGCTACACAGGAACTGAATTACAGAACAGAACAGGGTCTCAAATTTAGAAAACCAACTTATGCTTGTTTAAGGGTAAAGGTGAGTTGGGGTGCTGCATAAAACCAGAGATTGAAATGAGCACAGATAAAGTTCCTTAAGCCAAATATGGAATAGACAAGAGCTACTCCTTGCTCAACGAAATGGACTCAACACCGCATATTAAACGCCTAAGAATGTACCTGACTCTTAAGTATCTTAAAACCTATGGATTGCTATGTCTCCGAAAGAGAATCAAGCATGTGTACAGGGACATAAACGCAGCAGTGATAGGATTGGAGAGGTTCGGTGAGCAAATGAAGACCCTTTGAAGTCATATTGCATGGTACCCATTCCACGGGTTTCAACTACCCAGGTTTAAGGTATTCTTCCTTCAGCTAAAACATGCATGTGGAACCTAGAGTATGATCAACCATGTGATCGGGAGACGTGTTCAAATATGTCTCAGTTTTCGTACCCTGGTACTCGGGTGCAACATTCCAGACGCTTTACTAACACTCTCCCGACTTGGAGAGTCAGTCCCTTTAACCTCCTGTTTGGCCCAGTTTGCAATTTCTGCGGAAGATGAACAGGAATAGCGAGAACCAATGAGAGACTAGCTGGAGGTGTCTGGACGGGCAAATTTAACTCTCATTTCCCACCAGGAAGAGGAAATAACCAAAGGCTCAGCGTGCCGTGCCGGAACCAGATTAGGGCCTGAAGCCATCCTGCGGTGTTGCGGCCAACTCACAAGAAAACGAGTTGAAGAAAGGAGCTCAGGGGCACTGTAATTCACAAACCTGTAGAGTTATAAATGACAACTATCGTCCAAAAATATACTGAAGTAAGGCTGCCAAGAGGACTTGAAAGCGGGGCAGAATTGCAGGAAACCGATTTCAGGAGGTAGACTGGAATTGCATTGAAAGCATAGGAAAAGAGGCAGAACGTCCACAATGATGCACTTGGCCAAAAAGGGCGTATGCGTTTTTTCCTGAATATATTCAGGAAAAAACGCATACGCCCTTTTTGGCCAACCAAGCAAGCTTGCAAAGGAAATCTGCACTACAATGAAGTCTCACTTCCCCCCGGTCAAAAGGGCCATCTGAAAAAAGTGTAAAATCCAGAAAGGCAGGACAGGCCATGGAGAACTGGGAGCCTTGTTATGCTGATGGGCGGGATGTACATTGCCAACAGACACTCGGGAGAAGTGTATGGTGTTTCCTGAAACATCTAAAAAACAAAGCAACAGAGCCTAGGGCACTTCCACTTATGGTCCTATAGCTTAGGGAAATTAAAATCAAAAAGATACAGCCACCCCAATGTTTGGGACGCCTCTGTTTACAAGAACCTCGTTTACCGTACAAGTTCAATATCACAGAAAGTGAAAAATGGATAAAGAACTTGTGGTACTTACGTACAATGCAGTATCACTCAGCAGTGAAATCTATGTCATCAGGCCCGTAGCAGCACAATGAGTGGATTCAGGTACGATGATTCTAACTGAAATAAGTCACACAGAAAAAGAAACATCATAAGATATCAGTAATACACGGAATGTAAACTTGGCTACACAGGAACTGAATTACAGAACAGAACAGGGTCTCAAATTTAGAAAACCAACTTATGCTTGTTTAAGGGTAAAGGTGAGTTGGGGTGCTGCATAAAACCAGAGATTGAAATGAGCACAGATAAAGTTCCTTAAGCCAAATATGGAATAGACAAGAGCTACTCCTTGCTCAACGAAATGGACTCAACACCGCATATTAAACGCCTAAGAATGTACCTGACTCTTAAGTATCTTAAAACCTATGGATTGCTATGTCTCCGAAAGAGAATCAAGCATGTGTACAGGGACATAACCGCAGCAGTGATAGGATTGGAGAGGTTCGGTGAGCAAATGAAGACCCTTTGAAGTCATATTGCATGGTACCCATTCCACGGGTTTCAACTACCCAGGTTTAAGGTATTCTTCCTTCAGCTAAAACATGCATGTGGAACCTAGAGTATGATCAGCCATGTGATCGGGAGACGTGTTCAAATATGTCTCAGTTTTCGTACCCTGGTACTCGGGTGCAACATTCCAGACGCTTTACTAACACTCTCCCGACTTGGAGAGTCAGTCCCTTTAACCTCCTGTTTGGCCCAGTTTGCAATTTCTGCGGAAGATGAACAGGAATAGCGAGAACCAATGAGAGACTAGCTGGAGGTGTCTGGACGGGCAAATTTAACTCTCATTTCCCACCAGGAAGAGGAAATAACCAAAGGCTCAGCGTGCCGTGCCGGAACCAGATTAGGGCCTGAAGCCATCCTGCGGTGTTGCGGCCAGCTCACAAGAAAACGAGTTGAAGAAAGGAGCTCAGGGGCACTGTAATTCACAAACCTGCAGAGTTATAAATGACAGCTATCGTCCAAAAATATACTGAAGTAAGGCTGCCAAGAGGACTTGAAAGCGGGGCAGAATTGCAGGAAACCGATTTCAGGAGGTAGACTGGAATTGCATTGAAAGCATAGGAAAAGAGGCAGAAGGTCTACAATGATGCACTTGGCCAAAAAGGGCGTATGCGTTTTTTCCTGAATATATTCAGGAAAAAACGCATACGCCCTTTTTGGCCAACCAAGCAAGCTTGCAAAGGAAATCTGCACTACAATGAAGTCTCACTTCCCCCCACCCCCGGTCAAAAGGGCCATCTGAAAAAAGTGTAAAATCCAGAAAGGCAGTACAGGCCATGGAGAACTGGGAGCCTTGTTATGCTGATGGGCGGGATGTAAATTGCCAACAGACACTCGGGAGAAGTGTATCGTGTTTCCTGAAACATCTAAAAAACAAAGCAACAGAGCCTAGGGCACTTCCACTTATGGTCCTATAGCTTAGGGAAATTAAAATCAAAAAGATACAGCCACCCCAATGTTTGGGACGCCTCTGTTTACAAGAACCTCGTTTACCGTACAAGTTCAATATCACAGAAAGTGAAAAATGGATAAAGAACTTGTGGTACATACGTACAATGCAGTATCACTCAGCAGTGAAATCTATGTCATCAGGCCCGTAGCAGCACAATGAGTGGATTCAGGTACGATGATTCTAACTGAAATAAGTCACACAGAAAAAGAAACATCATAAGATATCAGTAATACACGGAATGTAAACTTGGCTACACAGGAACTGAATTACAGAACAGAACAGGGTCTCGAATTTAGAAAACCAACTTATGCTTGTTTAAGGGGAAAGGTGAGTTGGGGTGCTGCATAAAACCAGAGATTGAAATGAGCACAGATAAAGTTCCTTAAGCCAAATATGGAATAGACAAGAGCTACTCCTTGCTCAACGAAATGGACTCAACACCGCATATTAAACGCCTAAGAATGTACCTGACTCTTAAGTATCTTAAAACCTATGGATTGCTATGTCTCCGAAAGAGAATCAAGCATGTGTACAGGGACATAAACGCAGCAGTGATAGGATTGGAGAGGTTCGGTGAGCAAATGAAGACCCTTTGAAGTCATATTGCATGGTACCCATTCCACGGGTTTCAACTACCCAGGTTTAAGGTATTCTTCCTTCAGCTAAAACATGCATGTGGAACCTAGAGTATGATCAACCATGTGATCGGGAGACGTGTTCAAATATGTCTCAGTTTTCGTACCCTGGTACTCGGGTGCAACATTCCAGACGCTTTACTAACACTCTCCCGACTTGGAGAGTCAGTCCCTTTAACCTCCTGTTTGGCCCAGTTTGCAATTTCTGCGGAAGATGAACAGGAATAGCGAGAACCAATGAGAGACTAGCTGGAGGTGTCTGGACGGGCAAATTTAACTCTCATTTCCCACCAGGAAGAGGAAATAACCAAAGGCTCAGCGTGCCGTGCCGGAACCAGATTAGGGCCTGAAGCCATCCTGCGGTGTTGCGGCCAGCTCACAAGAAAACGAGTTGAAGAAAGGAGCTCAGGGGCACTGTAATTCACAAACCTGCAGAGTTATAAATGACAGCTATCGTCCAAAAATATACTGAAGTAAGGCTGCCAAGAGGACTTGAAAGCGGGGCAGAATTGCAGGAAACCGATTTCAGGAGGTAGACTGGAATTGCATTGAAAGCATAGGAAAAGAGGCAGAAGGTCTACAATTATGCACTTGGCCAAAAAGGGCGTATGCGTTTTTTCCTGAATATATTCAGGAAAAAACGCATACGCCCTTTTTGGCCAACCAAGCAAGCTTGCAAAGGAAATCTGCACTACAATGAAGTCTCACTTCCCCCCACCCCCGGTCAAAAGGGCCATCTGAAAAAAGTGTAAAATCCAGAAAGGCAGTACAGGCCATGGAGAACTGGGAGCCTTGTTATGCTGATGGGCGGGATGTAAATTGCCAACAGACACTCGGGAGAAGTGTATCGTGTTTCCTGAAACATCTAAAAAACAAAGCAACAGAGCCTAGGGCACTTCCACTTATGGTCCTATAGCTTAGGGAAATTAAAATCAAAAAGATACAGCCACCCCAATGTTTGGGACGCCTCTGTTTACAAGAACCTCGTTTACCGTACAAGTTCAATATCACAGAAAGTGAAAAATGGATAAAGAACTTGTGGTACATACGTACAATGCAGTATCACTCAGCAGTGAAATCTATGTCATCAGGCCCGTAGCAGCACAATGAGTGGATTCAGGTACGATGATTCTAACTGAAATAAGTCACACAGAAAAAGAAACATCATAAGATATCAGTAATACACGGAATGTAAACTTGGCTACACAGGAACTGAATTACAGAACAGAACAGGGTCTCGAATTTAGAAAACCAACTTATGCTTGTTTAAGGGGAAAGGTGAGTTGGGGTGCTGCATAAAACCAGAGATTGAAATGAGCACAGATAAAGTTCCTTAAGCCAAATATGGAATAGACAAGAGCTACTCCTTGCTCAACGAAATGGACTCAACACCGCATATTAAACGCCTAAGAATGTACCTGACTCTTAAGTATCTTAAAACCTATGGATTGCTATGTCTCCGAAAGAGAATCAAGCATGTGTACAGGGACATAAACGCAGCAGTGATAGGATTGGAGAGGTTCGGTGAGCAAATGAAGACCCTTTGAAGTCATATTGCATGGTACCCATTCCACGGGTTTCAACTACCCAGGTTTAAGGTATTCTTCCTTCAGCTAAAACATGCATGTGGAACCTAGAGTATGATCAACCATGTGATCGGGAGACGTGTTCAAATATGTCTCAGTTTTCGTACCCTGGTACTCGGGTGCAACATTCCAGACGCTTTACTAACACTCTCCCGACTTGGAGAGTCAGTCCCTTTAACCTCCTGTTTGGCCCAGTTTGCAATTTCTGCGGAAGATGAACAGGAATAGCGAGAACCAATGAGAGACTAGCTGGAGGTGTCTGGACGGGCAAATTTAACTCTCATTTCCCACCAGGAAGAGGAAATAACCAAAGGCTCAGCGTGCCGTGCCGGAACCAGATTAGGGCCTGAAGCCATCCTGCGGTGTTGCGGCCAGCTCACAAGAAAACGAGTTGAAGAAAGGAGCTCAGGGGCACTGTAATTCACAAACCTGCAGAGTTATAAATGACAACTATCGTCCAAAAATATACTGAAGTAAGGCTGCCAAGAGGACTTGAAAGCGGGGCAGAATTGCAGGAAACCGATTTCAGGAGGTAGACTGGAATTGCATTGAAAGCATAGGAAAAGAGGCAGAACGTCCACAATGATGCACTTGGCCAAAAAGGGCGTATGCGTTTTTTCCTGAATATATTCAGGAAAAAACGCATACGCCCTTTTTGGCCAACCAAGCAAGCTTGCAAAGGAAATCTGCACTACAATGAAGTCTCACTTCCCCCCGGTCAAAAGGGCCATCTGAAAAAAGTGTAAAATCCAGAAAGGCAGGACAGGCCATGGAGAACTGGGAGCCTTGTTATGCTGATGGGCGGGATGTAAATTGCCAACAGACACTCGGGAGAAGTGTATGGTGTTTCCTGAAACATCTAAAAAACAAAGCAACAGAGCCTAGGGCACTTCCACTTATGGTCCTATAGCTTAGGGAAATTAAAATCAAAAAGATACAGCCACCCCAATGTTTGGGACGCCTCTGTTTACAAGAACCTCGTTTACCGTACAAGTTCAATATCACAGAAAGTGAAAAATGGATAAAGAACTTGTGGTACGTACGTACAATGCAGTATCACTCAGCAGTGAAATCTATGTCTTCTGGCCCGTAGCAGCACAATGAGTGGATTCAGGTACGATGATTCTAACTGAAATAAGTCACACAGAAAAAGAAACATCATAAGATATCAGTAATACACGGAATGTAAACTTGGCTACACAGGAACTGAATTACAGAACAGAACAGGGTCTCAAATTTAGAAAACCAACTTATGCTTGTTTAAGGGGAAAGGTGAGTTGGGGTGCTGCATAAAACCAGAGATTGAAATGAGCACAGATAAAGTTCCTTAAGCCAAATATGGAATAGACAAGAGCTACTCCTTGCTCAACGAAATGGACTCAACACCGCATATTAAACGCCTAAGAATGTACCTGACTCTTAAGTATCTTAAAACCTATGGATTGCTATGTCTCCGAAAGAGAATCAAGCATGTGTACAGGGACATAAACGCAGCAGTGATAGGATTGGAGAGGTTCGGTGAGCAAATGAAGACCCTTTGAAGTCATATTGCATGGTACCCATTCCACGGGTTTCAACTACCCAGGTTTAAGGTATTCTTCCTTCAGCTAAAACATGCATGTGGAACCTAGAGTATGATCAACCATGTGATCGGGAGACGTGTTCAAATATGTCTCAGTTTTCGTACCCTGGTACTCGGGTGCAACATTCCAGACGCTTTACTAACACTCTCCCGACTTGGAGAGTCAGTCCCTTTAACCTCCTGTTTGGCCCAGTTTGCAATTTCTGCGGAAGATGAACAGGAATAGCGAGAACCAATGAGAGACTAGCTGGAGGTGTCTGGACGGGCAAATTTAACTCTCATTTCCCACCAGGAAGAGGAAATAACCAAAGGCTCAGCGTGCCGTGCCGGAACCAGATTAGGGCCTGAAGCCATCCTGCGGTGTTTCGGCCAGCTCACAAGAAAACGAGTTGAAGAAAGGAGCTCAGGGGCACTGTAATTCACAAACCTGCAGAGTTATAAATGACAACTATCGTCCAAAAATATACTGAAGTAAGGCTGCCAAGAGGACTTGAAAGCGGGGCAGAATTGCAGGAAACCGATTTCAGGAGGTAGACTGGAATTGCATTGAAAGCATAGGAAAAGAGACAGAACGTCCACAATGATGCACTTGGCCAAAAAGGGCGTATGCGTTTTTTCCTGAATATATTCAGGAAAAAACGCATACGCCCTTTTTGGCCAACCAAGCAAGCTTGCAAAGGAAATCTGCACTACAATGAAGTCTCACTTCCCCCCGGTCAAAAGGGCCATCTGAAAAAAGTGTAAAATCCAGAAAGGCAGGACAGGCCATGGAGAACTGGGAGCCTTGTTATGCTGATGGGCGGGATGTAAACTGCCAACAGACACTCGGGAGAAGTGTATGGTGTTTCCTGAAACATCTAAAAAACAAAGCAACAGAGCCTAGGGCACTTCCACTTATGGTCCTGTAGCTTAGGGAAATTAAAATCAAAAAGACACAGACACCCCAAAGTTGGGGACGCCTCTGTTTACAAGAACCTCGTTTACAGTACAAGTTGAACATCGCAGAAAGTGAAAAATGGATAAAGAAGTTGTGGTATTTACTTACAAAGCAGTATCACTCAGCAATGAAATCTATGTCATCAGGCCCTTAGCAGCACAATGAGTGGATTCTGGTACGATGATTCTAACTGAAATAAGTCACACAGAAGTAGAAACATCATAAGATATCACTAATACACGGAATGTAAACTTCGCTACACAGGAACTGAATTCCAAAACAGAACAGGGTCTCAAATTTAGAAAACCAACTTATGCTTGCTTAAGGGGAAAGGTGAGTTGGGGTGCTGCATAAAAGCAGAGATTGAAATGAGCACAGATAGAGTTCCTCTAGCCAAATACGGAATAGACAAGAGCTACTCCTTGCTCAACGAAATGGACTCAACACCGCATATTTAACGCCTAAGAATGTACCTGACTAGTATCTTAAAACCTATGGATTACTATGTCTCCGAAAGAGAATCAAGCATGTGTACAGGGGCATAAACGCAGCAGTGATAGGATTGGAGAGGTTCGGTGAGCAAATGAAGACCCTTTGAAGTCATATTGCATGGTACCCATTCCACGGGTTTCAACTACCCAGGTTTAAGGTATTCTTCCTTCAGCTAAAACATGCATGTGGAACCCAGAGTATGATCAACCGTGTGAACGGGAGACGTGTTCAAATATGTCTCAGTTTTCCTCCCCTGGTACTCGGGTGCAACATTCCAGACGCTTTACTAACACTCTCCCCACTTGGAGAGTCAGCGCCTTTAACCTCCTGCTTGGCCCAGTTTGCAATTTCTGCGGAAGATGAACAGGAATAGCGAGAACCAATGAGAGACTAGCTGGAGGTGTCTGGACGGGCAAATTTAACTCTCATTTCCCACCAGGAAGAGGAACTAACCAAAGGCTCAGGGTGTCGTGCCGGAACCAGATTAGGGCCTGAAGCCATCCTGCGGTGTTGCGGCCAGCTCACAAGAAAGCGAGTTGAAGAAAGGAGCTCAGGGGCACTGTAATTCACAAACCTGCAGAGTTATAAATGACAGCTATCGTCCAAAAATATACTAAAGTAAGGCTGCCAAGAGGACTTGAAAGCGGGGCAGAATTGCAGGAAACCGATTTCAGGAGGTAGACTGGAATTGCATCGAAAGCATAGGAAAAGAGGCAGAACGTCCACAATGATGCACTTGGCCAAAAAGGGCGTATGCGTTTTTTCCTGAATATATTCAGGAAAAAACGCATACGCCCTTTTTGGCCAACCAAGCAAGCTTGCAAAGGAAATCTGCACTACAATGAAGTCTCACTTTCCCCCGGTCAAAAGGGCCATCTGAAAAAAGTGTAAAATCCAGAAAGGCAGGACAGGCCATGGAGAACTGGGAGCCTTGTTATGCTGATGGGCGGGATGTAAATTGCCAACAGAAACTCGGGAGAAGTGTATGTTGTTTCCTGAAACATCTAAAAAACAAAGCAACAGAGCCTAGGGCACTTCCACTTATGGTCCTATAGCTTAGGGAAATTAAAATCAAAAAGATACAGCCACCCCAATGTTTGGGACGCCTCTGTTTACAAGAACCTCGTTTACCGTACAAGTTCAATATCACAGAAAGTGAAAAATGGATAAAGAACTTGTGGTACTTACGTACAATGCAGTATCACTCAGCAGTGAAATCTATGTCATCAGGCCCGTAGCAGCACAATGAGTGGATTCAGGTACGATGATTCTAACTGAAATAAGTCACACAGAAAAAGAAACATCATAAGATATCAGTAATACACGGAATGTAAACTTGGCTACACAGGAACTGAATTACAGAACAGAACAGGGTCTCAAATTTAGAAAACCAACTTATGCTTGTTTAAGGGTAAAGGTGAGTTGGGGTGCTGCATAAAACCAGAGATTGAAATGAGCACAGATAAAGTTCCTTAAGCCAAATATGGAATAGACAAGAGCTACTCCTTGCTCAACGAAATGGACTCAACACCGCATATTAAACGCCTAAGAATGTACCTGACTCTTAAGTATCTTAAAACCTATGGATTGCTATGTCTCCGAAAGAGAATCAAGCATGTGTACAGGGACATAAACGCAGCAGTGATAGGATTGGAGAGGTTCGGTGAGCAAATGAAGACCCTTTGAAGTCATATTGCATGGTACCCATTCCACGGGTTTCAACTACCCAGGTTTAAGGTATTCTTCCTTCAGCTAAAACATGCATGTGGAACCTAGAGTATGATCAACCATGTGATCGGGAGACGTGTTCAAATATGTCTCAGTTTTCGTACCCTGGTACTCGGGTGCAACATTCCAGACGCTTTACTAACACTCTCCCGACTTGGAGAGTCAGTCCCTTTAACCTCCTGTTTGGCCCAGTTTGCAATTTCTGCGGAAGATGAACAGGAATAGCGAGAACCAATGAGAGACTAGCTGGAGGTGTCTGGACGGGCAAATTTAACTCTCATTTCCCACCAGGAAGAGGAAATAACCAAAGGCTCAGCGTGCCGTGCCGGAACCAGATTAGGGCCTGAAGCCATCCTGCGGTGTTGCGGCCAGCTCACAAGAAAACGAGTTGAAGAAAGGAGCTCAGGGGCACTGTAATTCACAAACCTGCAGAGTTATAAATGACAACTATCGTCCAAAAATATACTGAAGTAAGGCTGCCAAGAGGACTTGAAAGCGGGGCAGAATTGCAGGAAACCGATTTCAGAAGGTAGACTGGAATTGCATTGAAAGCATAGGAAAAGAGGCAGAACGTCCACAATGATGCACTTGGCCAAAAAGGGCGTATGCGTTTTTTCCTGAATATATTCAGGAAAAAACGCATACGCCCTTTTTGGCCAACCAAGCAAGCTTGCAAAGGAAATCTGCACTACAATGAAGTCTCACTTCCCCCCGGTCAAAAGGGCCATCTGAAAAAAGTGTAAAATCCAGAAAGGCAGGACAGGCCATGGAGAACTGGGAGCCTTGTTATGCTGATGGGCGGGATGTAAACTGCCAACAGACACTCGGGAGAAGTGTATGGTGTTTCCTGAAACATCGAAAAAACAAAGCAACAGAGCCTAGGGCACTTCCACTTATGGTCCTATAGCTTAGGGAAATTAAAATCAAAAAGATACAGCCACCCCAATGTTTGGGACGCCTCTGTTTACAAGAACCTCGTTTACCGTACAAGTTCAATATCACAGAAAGTGAAAAATGGATAAAGAACTTGTGGTACGTACGTACAATGCAGTATCACTCAGCAGTGAAATCTATGTCTTCTGGCCCGTAGCAGCACAATGAGTGGATTCAGGTACGATGATTCTAACTGAAATAAGTCACACAGAAAAAGAAACATCATAAGATATCAGTAATACACGGAATGTAAACTTGGCTACACAGGAACTGAATTACAGAACAGAACAGGGTCTCAAATTTAGAAAACCAACTTATGCTTGTTTAAGGGTAAAGGTGAGTTGGGGTGCTGCATAAAACCAGAGATTGAAATGAGCACAGATAAAGTTCCTTAAGCCAAATATGGAATAGACAAGAGCTACTCCTTGCTCAACGAAATGGACTCAACACCGCATATTAAACGCCTAAGAATGTACCTGACTCTTAAGTATCTTAAAACCTATGGATTGCTATGTCTCCGAAAGAGAATCAAGCATGTGTACAGGGACATAAACGCAGCAGTGATAGGATTGGAGAGGTTCGGTGAGCAAATGAAGACCCTTTGAAGTCATATTGCATGGTACCCATTCCACGGGTTTCAACTACCCAGGTTTAAGGTATTCTTCCTTCAGCTAAAACATGCATGTGGAACCTAGAGTATGATCAACCATGTGATCGGGAGACGTGTTCAAATATGTCTCAGTTTTCGTACCCTGGTACTCGGGTGCAACATTCCAGACGCTTTACTAACACTCTCCCGACTTGGAGAGTCAGTCCCTTTAACCTCCTGTTTGGCCCAGTTTGCAATTTCTGCGGAAGATGAACAGGAATAGCGAGAACCAATGAGAGACTAGCTGGAGGTGTCTGGACGGGCAAATTTAACTCTCATTTCCCACCAGGAAGAGGAAATAACCAAAGGCTCAGCGTGCCGTGCCGGAACCAGATTAGGGCCTGAAGCCATCCTGCGGTGTTTCGGCCAGCTCACAAGAAAACGAGTTGAAGAAAGGAGCTCAGGGGCACTGTAATTCACAAACCTGCAGAGTTATAAATGACAACTATCGTCCAAAAATATACTGAAGTAAGGCTGCCAAGAGGACTTGAAAGCGGGGCAGAATTGCAGGAAACCGATTTCAGGAGGTAGACTGGAATTGCATTGAAAGCATAGGAAAAGAGACAGAACGTCCACAATGATGCACTTGGCCAAAAAGGGCGTATGCGTTTTTTCCTGAATATATTCAGGAAAAAACGCATACGCCCTTTTTGGCCAACCAAGCAAGCTTGCAAAGGAAATCTGCACTACAATGAAGTCTCACTTCCCCCCGGTCAAAAGGGCCATCTGAAAAAAGTGTAAAATCCAGAAAGGCAGGACAGGCCATGGAGAACTGGGAGCCTTGTTATGCTGATGGGCGGGATGTAAACTGCCAACAGACACTCGGGAGAAGTGTATGGTGTTTCCTGAAACATCTAAAAAACAAAGCAACAGAGCCTAGGGCACTTCCACTTATGGTCCTGTAGCTTAGGGAAATTAAAATCAAAAAGATACAGCCACCCCAATGTTTGGGACGCCTCTGTTTACAAGAACCTCATTTACCGTACAAGTTCAATATCACAGAAAGTGAAAAATGGATAAAGAACATGTGGTAGTTACGTAAAATGCAGTATCACTCAGCAGTGAAATCTATGTCATCAGGCCCGTAGCAGCACAATGAGTGGATTCAGGTACGATGATTCTAACTGAAATAAGTCACACAGAAAAAGAAACATCATAAGATATCAGTAATACACGGAATGTAAACTTGGCTACACAGGAACTGAATTACAGAACAGAACAGGGTCTCAAATTTAGAAAACCAACTTATGCTTGTTTAAGGGTAAAGGTGAGTTGGGGTGCTGCATAAAACCAGAGATTGAAATGAGCACAGATAAAGTTCCTTAAGCCAAATATGGAATAGACAAGAGCTACTCCTTGCTCAACGAAATGGACTCAACACCGCATATTAAACGCCTAAGAATGTACCTGACTCTTAAGTATCTTAAAACCTATGGATTGCTATGTCTCCGAAAGAGAATCAAGCATGTGTACAGGGACATAAACGCAGCAGTGATAGGATTGGAGAGGTTCGGTGAGCAAATGAAGACCCTTTGAAGTCATATTGCATGGTACCCATTCCACGGGTTTCAACTACCCAGGTTTAAGGTATTCTTCCTTCAGCTAAAACATGCATGTGGAACCTAGAGTATGATCAACCATGTGATCGGGAGACGTGTTCAAATATGTCTCAGTTTTCGTACCCTGGTACTCGGGTGCAACATTCCAGACGCTTTACTAACACTCTCCCGACTTGGAGAGTCAGTCCCTTTAACCTCCTGTTTGGCCCAGTTTGCAATTTCTGCGGAAGATGAACAGGAATAGCGAGAACCAATGAGAGACTAGCTGGAGGTGTCTGGACGGGCAAATTTAACTCTCATTTCCCACCAGGAAGAGGAAATAACCAAAGGCTCAGCGTGCCGTGCCGGAACCAGATTAGGGCCTGAAGCCATCCTGCGGTGTTGCGGCCAACTCACAAGAAAACGAGTTGAAGAAAGGAGCTCAGGGGCACTGTAATTCACAAACCTGCAGAGTTATAAATGACAACTATCGTCCAAAAATATACTGAAGTAAGGCTGCCAAGAGGACTTGAAAGCGGGGCAGAATTGCAGGAAACCGATTTCAGGAGGTAGACTGGAATTGCATTGAAAGCATAGGAAAAGAGGCAGAACGTCCACAATGATGCACTTGGCCAAAAAGGGCGTATGCGTTTTTTCCTGAATATATTCAGGAAAAAACGCATACGCCCTTTTTGGCCAACCAAGCAAGCTTGCAAAGGAAATCTGCACTACAATGAAGTCTCACTTCCCCCCGGTCAAAAGGGCCATCTGAAAAAAGTGTAAAATCCAGAAAGGCAGGACAGGCCATGGAGAACTGGGAGCCTTGTTATGCTGATGGGCGGGATGTAAATTGCCAACAGACACTCGGGAGAAGTGTATGGTGTTTCCTGAAACATCTAAAAAACAAAGCAACAGAGCCTAGGGCACTTCCACTTATGGTCCTATAGCTTAGGGAAATTAAAATCAAAAAGACACAGCCACCCCAAAGTTTGGGACGGCTCTGTTTACAACAACCTCGTTTACAGTACAAGTTCAATATCACAGAAAGTGTAAAATGGAGAAAGAAGTTGTGGTACTCATGTACAATGCAATATCACTCAGCAATGAAATCTATGTCACCAGGCCCGTAGCAGCACAATGAGTGGATTCGGGTAAGGTGATTCTAACTGAAATAAGTCACACAGAAAAAGAAATATCAAAAAATATCACTAATACATGGAATGTAAACTTGGCTACAGAGGAACTGAATTACAAAACAGAACCGGGTCTCAAATTTAGAAAACCAACTTATGCTTGCTTAAGGGGAAAGGTGAGTTGGGGTGCTGCATACAACCAGAGATTGAAATGAGCACAGATAAAGTTCCTTAAGCTAAATATGGAATAGACAAGAGCTACTCCTTGCTCAACGAAATGGACTCAACACGCCATATTAAACGCCTAAGAATGTACGTGACTAGTAAGTATCTTAAAACCTATGGATTGCTATGTCTCCAAAAGAGAATCAAACGTGTGTACAGGGGCATAAACGCAGCAGTGATAGGATTGGAGAGTTTCGGTGAGCAAATGAATACCCTTTGAAGTCATATTGCATGGTACCCATTCCACGGGTCACAACTCTCCAGGTTTAAGGTATTCTTCCTTCAGCTAAAACATTTATGTGGAACCCAGAGTATGATCAACCACGTGATCGGGAGACGTGTTCAGATATGTCTCAGTTTTCGTACCCTGGTACTCGGGTGCAACATTCCAGACGCTTTACTAACACTCTCCCCACTTGGAGAGTCAGTGCCTTTAACCTCCTGTTTGGCTCAGTTTGCAATTTCTGCGGAAGATGAACAGGAATAGCGAGAACCAATGAGAGACTAGCTGGAGGTGTCTGGACGGGCAAATTTAACTCTCATTTCCCACCAGGAAGAGGAAATAACCAAAGGCTCAGCGTGCCGTGCCAGAACCAGATAAGGGCCTGAAGCCATCCTGCGGTGTTGCGGCCAGCTCACAAGAAAGCGAGTTGAAGAAAGGAGCTCAGGGGCACTGTAATTCACAAACCTGCAGAGTTATAAATGACAGCTATCGTCCAAAAATATACTGAAGTAAGGCTGCCAAGAGGACTTGAAAGCGGGGCAGAATTGCAGGAAACCGATTTCAGGAGGTAGACTGGAATTGCATTGAAAGCATAGGAAAAGAGGCAGAACGTCCACAATGATGCACTTGGCCAAAAAGGGCGTATGCGTTTTTTCCTGAATATATATATTCAGGAAAAAACGCATACGCCCTTTTTGGCCAACCAAGCAAGCTTGCAAAGGAAATCTGCACTACAATGAAGTCTCACTTCCCCCCGGTCAAAAGGGCCATCTGAAAAAAGTGTAAAATCCAGAAAGGCAGGACAGGCCATGGAGAACTGGGAGCCTTGTTATGCTGATGGGCGGGATGTAAATTGCCAACAGACACTCGGGAGAAGTGTATGGTGCTTCCTGAAACATCTAAAAAACAAAGCAACAGAGCCTAGGGCACTTCCACTTATGGTCCTATAGCTTAGGGAAATTAAAATCAAAAAGACACAGCCTCCCCAAAGTTTGGGACGCCTCTGTTTACAAGAACCTCGTTTACCGTACAAGTTCAATATCACAGAAAGTGAAAAATGGATAAAGAACTTGTGGTACTTACGTACAATGCAGTATCACTCAGCAATGAAATCTATGTCATCAGGTCCGTAGCAGCATAATGAGTGGATTCAGGTATGATGATTCTAACTGAAATAAGTCACACAGAAAAGGAAACATCATAAGATATCACTAATACACGGAATGTAAACTGGGCTACACAGGAACTGAATTCCAAAACAGAACAGGGTCTCAAATTTAGAAAACCAACTTATGCTTGCTTAAGTGGAAAGGTGAGTTGGGGTGCTGCATAAAACCAGAGATTGAAATGAGCACAGATAAAGTTCCTTAAGCCAAATACGGAATAGACAAGAGCTACTCCTTGCTCAACGAAATGGACTCAACACCGCATATTAAACGCCTAAGAATGTACCTGACTAGTAAGTATCTTAAAACCTATGGATTGCTATGTCTCCGAAAGAGAATCAAGCATGTGTACAGGGACATAAACGCAGCAGTGATAGGATTGGAGAGGTTCGGTGAGCAAATGAAGACCCTTTGAAGTCATATTGCATGGTACCCATTCCACGGGTTTCAACTACCCAGGTTTAAGGTATTCTTCCTTCAGCTAAAACATGCATGTGGAACCCAGAGTATGATCAACCGTGTGAACGGGAGACGTGTTCAAATATGTCTCAGTTTTCCTCCCCTGGTACTCGGGTGCAACATTCCAGACGCTTTACTAACACTCTCCCCACTTGGAGAGTCAGCGCCTTTAACCTCCTGTTTGGCCCAGTTTGCAATTTCTGCGGAAGATGAACAGGAATAGCGAGAACCAATGAGAGACTAGCTGGAGGTGTCTGGACGGGCAAATTTAACTCTCGTTTCCCACCAGGAAGAGGAATTAACCAAAGGCTCAGGGTGTCGTGCCGGAACCAGATTAGGGCCTGAAGCCATCCTGCGGTGTTGCGGCCAGCTCACAAGAAAGCGAGTTGAAGAAAGGAGCTCAGGGGCACTGTAATTCACAAACCTGCAGAGTTATAAATGACAGCTATCGTCCAAAAATATACTGAAGTAAGGCTGCCAAGAGGACTTGAAAGCGGGGCAGAATTGCAGGAAACCGATTTCAGGAGGTAGACTGGAATTGCATTGAAAGCATAGGAAAAGAGGCAGAACGTCCACAATGATGCACTTGGCCAAAAAGGGCGTATGCGGTTTTTCCTGAATATATTCAGGAAAAAACGCATACGCCCTTTTTGGCCAACCAAGCAAGCTTGCAAAGGAAATCTGCACTACAATGAAGTCTCACTTCCCCCCCCCCCCCGGTCAAAAGGGCCATCTGAAAAAAGTGTAAAATCCAGAAAGGCAGGACAGGCCATGGAGAACTGGGAGCCCTGTTATGCTGATGGGCGGGATGTAAATTGCCAACAGACACTCGGGAGAAGTGTATGGTGTTTCCTGAAACATCTAAAAAACAAAGCAACAGAGCCTAGGGCACTTCCACTTATGGTCCTATAGCTTAGGGAAATTAAAATCAAAAAGATACAGCCACCCCAATGTTTGGGACGCCTCTGTTTACAAGAACCTCGTTTACCGTACAAGTTCAATATCACAGAAAGTGAAAAATGGATAAAGAACTTGTGGTACTTACGTACAATGCAGTATCACTCAGCAGTGAAATCTATGTCATCAGGCCCGTAGCAGCTCAATGAGTGGATTCAGGTACGATGATTCTAACTGAAATAAGTCACACAGAAAAAGAAACATCATAAGATATCAGTAATACACGGAATGTAAACTTGGCTACACAGGAACTGAATTACAGAACAGAACAGGGTCTCAAATTTAGAAAACCAACTTATGCTTGTTTAAGGGGAAAGGTGAGTTGGGGTGCTGCATAAAACCAGAGATTGAAATGAGCACAGATAAAGTTCCTTAAGCCAAATATGGAATAGACAAGAGCTACTCCTTGCTCAACGAAATGGACTCAACACCGCATATTAAACGCCTAAGAATGTACCTGACTCTTAAGTATCTTAAAACCTATGGATTGCTATGTCTCCGAAAGAGAATCAAGCATGTGTACAGGGACATAAACGCAGCAGTGATAGGATTGGAGAGGTTCGGTGAGCAAATGAAGACCCTTTGAAGTCATATTGCATGGTACCCATTCCACGGGTTTCAACTACCCAGGTTTAAGGTATTCTTCCTTCAGCTAAAACATGCATGTGGAACCTAGAGTATGATCAACCATGTGATCGGGAGACGTGTTCAAATATGTCTCAGTTTTCGTACCCTGGTACTCGGGTGCAACATTCCAGACGCTTTACTAACACTCTCCCGACTTGGAGAGTCAGTCCCTTTAACCTCCTGTTTGGCCCAGTTTGCAATTTCTGCGGAAGATGAACAGGAATAGCGAGAACCAATGAGAGACTAGCTGGAGGTGTCTGGACGGGCAAATTTAACTCTCATTTCCCACCAGGAAGAGGAAATAACCAAAGGCTCAGCGTGCCGTGCCGGAACCAGATTAGGGCCTGAAGCCATCCTGCGGTGTTGCGGCCAGCTCACAAGAAAACGAGTTGAAGAAAGGAGCTCAGGGGCACTGTAATTCACAAACCTGCAGAGTTATAAATGACAACTATCGTCCAAAAATATACTGAAGTAAGGCTGCCAAGAGGACTTGAAAGCGGGGCAGAATTGCAGGAAACCGATTTCAGGAGGTAGACTGGAATTGCATTGAAAGCATAGGAAAAGAGGCAGAACGTCCACAATGATGCACTTGGCCAAAAAGGGCGTATGCGTTTTTTCCTGAATATATTCAGGAAAAAACGCATACGCCCTTTTTGGCCAACCAAGCAAGCTTGCAAAGGAAATCTGCACTACAATGAAGTCTCACTTCCCCCCGGTCAAAAGGGCCATCTGAAAAAAGTGTAAAATCCAGAAAGGCAGGACAGGCCATGGAGAACTGGGAGCCTTGTTATGCTGATGGGCGGGATGTACATTGCCAACAGACACTCGGGAGAAGTGTATGGTGTTTCCTGAAACATCTAAAAAACAAAGCAACAGAGCCTAGGGCACTTCCACTTATGGTCCTATAGCTTAGGGAAATTAAAATCAAAAAGATACAGCCACCCCAATGTTTGGGACGCCTCTGTTTACAAGAACCTCGTTTACCGTACAAGTTCAATATCACAGAAAGTGAAAAATGGATAAAGAACTTGTGGTACTTACGTACAATGCAGTATCACTCAGCAGTGAAATCTATGTCATCAGGCCCGTAGCAGCACAATGAGTGGATTCAGGTACGATGATTCTAACTGAAATAAGTCACACAGAAAAAGAAACATCATAAGATATCAGTAATACACGGAATGTAAACTTGGCTACACAGGAACTGAATTACAGAACAGAACAGGGTCTCAAATTTAGAAAACCAACTTATGCTTGTTTAAGGGTAAAGGTGAGTTGGGGTGCTGCATAAAACCAGAGATTGAAATGAGCACAGATAAAGTTCCTTAAGCCAAATATGGAATAGACAAGAGCTACTCCTTGCTCAACGAAATGGACTCAACACCGCATATTAAACGCCTAAGAATGTACCTGACTCTTAAGTATCTTAAAACCTATGGATTGCTATGTCTCCGAAAGAGAATCAAGCATGTGTACAGGGACATAAACGCAGCAGTGATAGGATTGGAGAGGTTCAGTGAGCAAATGAAGACCCTTTGAAGTCATATTGCATGGTACCCATTCCACGGGTTTCAACTACCCAGGTTTAAGGTATTCTTCCTTCAGCTAAAACATGCATGTGAAACCTAGAGTATGATCAACCATGTGATCAGGAGACGTGTTCAAATATGTCTCAGTTTTCGTACCCTGGTACTCGGGTGCAACATTCCAGACGCTTTACTAACACTCTCCCGACTTGGAGAGTCAGTCCCTTTAACCTCCTGTTTGGCCCAGTTTGCAATTTCTGCGGAAGATGAACAGGAATAGCGAGAACCAATGAGAGACTAGCTGGAGGTGTCTGGACGGGCAAATTTAACTCTCATTTCCCACCAGGAAGAGGAAATAACCAAAGGCTCAGCGTGCCGTGCCGGAACCAGATTAGGGCCTGAAGCCATCCTGCGGTGTTGCGGCCAGCTCACAAGAAAGCGAGTTGAAGAAAGGAGCTCAGGGGCACTGTAATTCACAAACCTACAGAGTTATAAATGACAGCTATCGTCCAAAAATATACTGAAGTAAGGCTGCCAAGAGGACTTGAAAGCGGGGCAGAATTGCAGGAAACCGATTTCAGGAGGTAGACTGGAATTGCATTGAAAGCATAGGAAAAGAGGCAGAACGTCCACAATGATGCACTTGGCCAAAAAGGGCGTATGCGTTTTTTTCCTGAATATACTCAGGAAAAAACGCATACGCCCTTTTTGGCCAACCAAGCAAGCTTGCAAAGGAAATCTGCACTACACTGAAGTCTCACTTCCCCCCGGTCAAAAGGGCCATCTGAAAAAAGTGTAAAATCCAGAAAGGCAGGACAGGCCATGGAGAACTGGGAGCCTTGTTATGCTGATGGGCGGGATGTAAACTGCCAACAGACACTCGGGAGAAGTGTATGGTGTTTCCTGAAACATCTAAAAAACAAAGCAACAGAGCCTAGGGCACTTCCACTTATGGTCCTATAGCTTAGGGAAATTAAAATCAAAAAGACACAGCCACCCCAAAGTTTGGGACGCCTCTGTTTACAAGAACCTCATTTACAGTACAAGTTCAACATCGCAGAAAGTGAAAAATGGATAAAGAACTTGTGGTACTTACGTACAATGCAGTATCACTCAGCAGTGAAATCTATGTCATCAGGCGCGTAGCAGGACAATGAGTGGATTCAGGTACGATGATTCTAACTGAAATAAGTCACACAGAAAAAGAAACATCATAAGATATTAGTAATACACGGAATGTAAACTTGGCTACACAGGAACTGAATTACAGAACAGAACAGGGTCTCAAATTTAGAAAACCAACTTATGCTTGTTTAAGGGTAAAGGTGAGTTGGGGTGCTGCATAAAACCAGAGATTGAAATGAGCACAGATAAAGTTCCTTAAGCCAAATATGGAATAGACAAGAGCTACTCCTTGCTCAACGAAATGGACTCAACACCGCATATTAAACGCCTAAGAATGTACCTGACTCTTAAGTATCTTAAAACCTATGGATTGCTATGTCTCCGAAAGAGAATCAAGCATGTGTACAGGGACATAAACGCAGCAGTGATAGGATTGGAGAGGTTCGGTGAGCAAATGAAGACCCTTTGAAGTCATATTGCATGGTACCCATTCCACGGGTTTCAACTACCCAGGTTTAAGGTATTCTTCCTTCAGCTAAAACATGCATGTGGAACCTAGAGTATGATCAACCATGTGATCGGGAGACGTGTTCAAATATGTCTCAGTTTTCGTACCCTGGTACTCGGGTGCAACATTCCAGACGCTTTACTAACACTCTCCCGACTTGGAGAGTCAGTCCCTTTAACCTCCTGTTTGGCCCAGTTTGCAATTTCTGCGGAAGATGAACAGGAATAGCGAGAACCAATGAGAGACTAGCTGGAGGTGTCTGGACGGGCAAATTTAAATCTCATTTCCCACCAGGAAGAGGAAATAACCAAAGGCTCAGCGTGCCGTGCCGGAACCAGATTAGGGCCTGAAGCCATCCTGCGGTGTTGCGGCCAGCTCACAAGAAAACGAGTTGAAGAAAGGAGCTCAGGGGCACTGTAATTCACAAACCTGCAGAGTTATAAATGACAACTATCGTCCAAAAATATACTGAAGTAAGGCTGCCAAGAGGACTTGAAAGCGGGGCAGAATTGCAGGAAACCGATTTCAGGAGGTAGACTGGAATTGCATTGAAAGCATAGGAAAAGAGGCAGAACGTCCACAATGATGCACTTGGCCAAAAAGGGCGTATGCGTTTTTTCCTGAATATATTCAGGAAAAAACGCATACGCCCTTTTTGGCCAACCAAGCAAGCTTGCAAAGGAAATCTGCACTACAATGAAGTCTCACAACCCCCCGGTCAAAAGGGCCATCTGAAAAAAGTGTAAAATCCAGAAAGGCAGGACAGGCCATGGAGAACTGGGAGCCTTGTTATGCTGATGGGCGGGATGTAAATTGCCAACAGACACTCGGGAGAAGTGTATGGTGTTTCCTGAAACATCTAAAAAACAAAGCAACAGAGCCTAGGGCACTTCCACTTATGGTCCTATAGCTTAGGGAAATTAAAATCAAAAAGATACAGCCACCCCAATGTTTGGGACGCCTCTGTTTACAAGAACCTCGTTTACCGTACAAGTTCAATATCACAGAAAGTGAAAAATGGATAAAGAACTTGTGGTACTTACGTACAATGCAGTATCACTCAGCAGTGAAATCTATGTCATCAGGCCCGTAGCAGCACAATGAGTGGATTCAGGTACGATGATTCTAACTGAAATAAGTCACACAGAAAAAGAAACATCATAAGATATCAGTAATACACGGAATGTAAACTTGGCTACACAGGAACTGAATTACAGAACAGAACAGGGTCTCAAATTTAGAAAACCAACTTATGCTTGCTTAAGGGTAAAGGTGAGTTGGGGTGCTGCATAAAACCAGAGATTGAAATGAGCACAGATAAAGTTCCTTAAGCCAAATATGGAATAGACAAGAGCTACTCCTTGCTCAACGAAATGGACTCAACACCGCATATTAAACGCCTAAGAATGTACCTGACTCTTAAGTATCTTAAAACCTATGGATTGCTATGTCTCCGAAAGAGAATCAAGCATGTGTACAGGGACGTAAACGCAGCAGTGATAGGATTGGAGAGGTTCGGTGAGCAAATGAAGACCCTTTGAAGTCATATTGCATGGTACCCATTCCACGGGTTTCAACTACCCAGGTTTAAGGTATTCTTCCTTCAGCTAAAACATGCATGTGGAACCTAGAGTATGATCAACCATGTGATCGGGAGACGTGTTCAAATATGTCTCAGTTTTCGTACCCTGGTACTCAGGTGCAAGATTCCAGACGCTTTACTAACACTCTCCCGACTTGGAGAGTCAGTCCCTTTAACCTCCTGTTTGGCCCAGTTTGCAATTTCTGCGGAAGATGAACAGGAATAGCGAGAACCAATGAGAGACTAGCTGGAGGTGTCTGGACGGGCAAATTTAACTCTCATTTCCCACCAGGAAGAGGAAATAACCAAAGGCTCAGCGTGCCGTGCCGGAACCAGATTAGGGCCTGAAGCCATCCTGCGGTGTTGCGGCCAGCTCACAAGAAAACGAGTTGAAGAAAGGAGCTCAGGGGCACTGTAATTCACAAACCTGCAGAGTTATAAATGACAACTATCGTCCAAAAATATACTGAAGTAAGGCTGCCAAGAGGACTTGAAAGCGGGGCAGAATTGCAGGAAACCGATTTCAGGAGGTAGACTGGAATTGCATTGAAAGCATAGGAAAAGAGGCAGAACGTCCACAATGATGCACTTGGCCAAAAAGAGCGTATGCGTTTTTTCCTGAATATATTCAGGAAAAAACGCATACGCCCTTTTTGGCCAACCAAGCAAGCTTGCAAAGGAAATCTGCACTACAATGAAGTCTCACTGCCCCCCGGTCAAAAGGGCCATCTGAAAAAAGTGTAAAATCCAGAAAGGCAGGACAGGCCATGGAGAACTGGGAGCCTTGTTATGCTGATGGGCGGGATGTAAACTGCCAACAGACACTCGGGAGAAGTGTATGGTGTTTCCTGAAACATCTAAAAAACAAAGCAACAGAGCCTAGGGCACTTCCACTTATGGTCCTATAGCTTAGGGAAATTAAAATCAAAAAGATACAGCCACCCCAATGTTTGGGACGCCTCTGTTTACAAGAACCTCGTTTATCGTACAAGTTCAATATCACAGAAAGTGAAAAATGGATAAGGAACTTGTGGTACTTACGTACAATGCAGTATCACTCAGCAGTGAAATCTATGTCATCAGGCCCGTAGCAGCACAATGAGTGGATTCAGGTACGATGATTCTAACTGAAATAAGTCACACAGAAAAAGAAACATCATAAGATATCATTAATACACGGAATGTAAACTTGGCTACACAGGAACTGAATTACAGAACAGAACAGGGTCTCAAATTTAGAAAACCAACTTATGCTTGTTTAAGGGTAAAGGTGAGTTGGGGTGCTGCATAAAACCAGAGATTGAAATGAGCACAGATAAAGTTCCTTAAGCCAAATATGGAATAGACAAGAGCTACTCCTTGCTCAACGAAATGGACTCAACACCGCATATTAAACGCCTAAGAATGTACCTGACTCTTAAGTATCTTAAAACCTATGGATTGCTATGTCTCCGAAAGAGAATCAAGCATGTGTACAGGGACAGAAACGCAGCAGTGATAGGATTGGAGAGGTTCGGTGAGCAAATGAAGACCCTTTGAAGTCATATTGCATGGTACCCATTCCACGGGTTTCAACTACCCAGGTTTAAGGTATTCTTCCTTCAGCTAAAACATGCATGTGGAACCTAGAGTATGATCAACCATGTGATCAGGAGACGTGTTCAAATATGTCTCAGTTTTCATACCCTGGTACTCGGGTGCAACATTCCAGACGCTTTACTAACACTCTCCCGACTTGGTGAGTCAGTCCCTTTAACCTCCTGTTTGGCCCAGTTTGCAATTTCTGTGGAAGATGAACAGGAATAGCGAGAACCAATGAGAGACTAGCTGGAGGTGTCTGGACGGGCAAATTTAACTCTCATTTCCCACCAGGAAGAGGAAATAACCAAAGGCTCAGCGTGCCGTGCCGGAACCAGATTAGGGCCTGAAGCCATCCTGCGGTGTTGCGGCCAGCTCACAAGAAAACGAGTTGAAGAAAGGAGCTCAGGGGCACTGTAATTCACAAACCTGCAGAGTTATAAATGACAACTATCGTCCAAAAATATACTGAAGTAAGGCTGCCAAGAGGACTTGAAAGCGGGGCAGAATTGCAGGAAACCGATTTCAGGAGGTAGACTGGAATTGCATTGAAAGCATAGGAAAAGAGGCAGAACGTCCACAATGATGCACTTGGCCAAAAAGGGCGTATGCGTTTTTTCCTGAATATATTCAGGAAAAAACGCATACGCACTTTTTGGCCAACCAAGCAAGCTTGCAAAGGAAATCTGCACTACAATGAAGTCTCACTTCCCCCCGGTCAAAAGGGCCATCTGAAAAAAGTGTAAAATCCAGAAAGGCAGGACAGGCCATGGAGAACTGGGAGCCTTGTTATGCTGATGGGCGGGATGTAAATTGCCAACAGACACTCGGGAGAAGTGTATGGTGTTTCCTGAAACATCTAAAAAACAAAGCAACAGAGCCTAGGGCACTTCCACTTATGGTCCTATAGCTTAGGGAAATTAAAATCAAAAGATACAGCCACCCCAATGTTTGGGACGCCTCTGTTTACAAGAACCTCGTTTACCGTACAAGTTCAATATCACAGAAAGTGAAAAATGGATAAAGAACTTGTGGTACTTACGTACAATGCAGTATCACTCAGCAGTGAAATCTATGTCATCAGGCCCGTAGCAGCACAATGAGTGGATTCAGGTACGATGATTCTAACTGAAATAAGTCACACAGAAAAAGAAACATCATAAGATATCAGTAATACACGGAATGTAAACTTGGCTACACAGGAACTGAATTACAGAACAGAACAGGGTCTCAAATTTAGAAAACCAACTTATGCTTGTTTAAGGGGAAAGGTGAGTTGGGGTGCTGCATAAAACCAGAGATTGAAATGAGCACAGATAAAGTTCCTTAAGCCAAATATGGAATAGACAAGAGCTACTCCTTGCTCAACGAAATGGACTCAACACCGCATATTAAACGCCTAAGAATGTACCTGACTCTTAAGTATCTTAAAACCTATGGATTGCTATGTCTCCGAAAGAGAATCAAGCATGTGTACAGGGACATAAACGCAGCAGTGATAGGATTGGAGAGGTTCGGTGAGCAAATGAAGACCCTTTGAAGTCATATTGCATGGTACCCATTCCACGGGTTTCAACTACCCAGGTTTAAGGTATTCTTCCTTCAGCTAAAACATGCATGTGGAACCTAGAGTATGATCAACCATGTGATCGGGAGACGTGTTCAAATATGTCTCAGTTTTCGTACCCTGGTACTCGGGTGCAACATTCCAGACGCTTTACTAACACTCTCCCGACTTGGAGAGTCAGTCCCTTTAACCTCCTGTTTGGCCCAGTTTGCAATTTCTGCGGAAGATGAACAGGAATAGCGAGAACCAATGAGAGACTAGCTGGAGGTGTCTGGACGGGCAAATTTAACTCTCATTTCCCACCAGGAAGAGGAAATAACCAAAGGCTCAGCGTGCCGTGCCGGAACCAGATTAGGGCCTGAAGCCATCCTGCGGTGTTGCGGCCAGCTCACAAGAAAACGAGTTGAAGAAAGGAGCTCAGGGGCACTGTAATTCACAAACCTGCAGAGTTATAAATGACAACTATCGTCCAAAAATATACTGAAGTAAGGCTGCCAAGAGGACTTGAAAGCGGGGCAGAATTGCAGGAAACCGATTTCAGGAGGTAGACTGGAATTGCATTGAAAGCATAGGAAAAGAGGCAGAACGTCCACAATGATGCACTTGGCCAAAAAGGGCGTATGCGTTTTTTCCTGAATATATTCAGGAAAAAACGCATACGCCCTTTTTGGCCAACCAAGCAAGCTTGCAAAGGAAATCTGCACTACAATGAAGTCTCACTTCCCCCCGGTCAAAAGGGCCATCTGAAAAAAGTGTAAAATCCAGAAAGGCAGGACAGGCCATGGAGAACTGGGAGCCTTGTTATGCTGATGGGCGGGATGTAAATTGCCAACAGACACTCGGGAGAAGTGTATGGTGTTTCCTGAAACGTCTAAAAAACAAAGCAACAGAGCCTAGGGCACTTCCACTTATGGTCCTATAGCTTAGGGAAATTAAAATCAAAAAGACACAGCCACCCCAAAGTTTGGGACGCCTCTGTTTACAAGAACCTCGTTTACCGTACAAGTTCAATATCACAGAAAGTGAAAAATGGATAAAGAACTTGTGGTACTTACGTACAACGCAGTATCACTCAGCAGTGAAATCTATGTCATCAGGCCCGTAGCAGCACAATGAGTGGATTCAGGTACGATGATTCTAACTGAAATAAGTCACACAGAAAAAGAAACATCATAAGATATCAGTAATACACGGAATGTAAACTTGGCTACACAGGAACTGAATTACAGAACAGAACAGGGTCTCAAATTTAGAAAACCAACTTATGCTTGTTTAAGGGTAAAGGTGAGTTGGGGTGCTGCATAAAACCAGAGATTGAAATGAGCACAGATAAAGTTCCTTAAGCCAAATATGGAATAGACAAGAGCTACTCCTTGCTCAACGAAATGGACTCAACACCGCATATTAAACGCCTAAGAATGTACCTGACTCTTAAGTATCTTAAAACCTATGGATTGCTATGTCTCCGAAAGAGAATCAAGCATGTGTACAGGGACATAAACGCAGCAGTGATAGGATTGGAGAGGTTCGGTGAGCAAATGAAGACCCTTTGAAGTCATATTGCATGGTACCCATTCCACGGGTTTCAACTACCCAGGTTTAAGGTATTCTTCCTTCAGCTAAAACATGCATGTGGAACCTAGAGTATGATCAACAATGTGATCGGGAGACGTGTTCAAATATGTCTCAGTTTTCGTACCCTGGTAGTCGGGTGCAACATTCCAGACGCTTTACTAACACTCTCCCGACTTGGAGAGTCAGTCCCTTTAACCTCCTGTTTGGCCCAGTTTGCAATTTCTGCGGAAGATGAACAGGAATAGCGAGAACCAATGAGAGACTAGCTGGAGGTGTCTGGACGGGCAAATTTAACTCTCATTTCCCACCAGGAAGAGGAAATAACCAAAGGCTCAGCGTGCCGTGCCGGAACCAGATTAGGGCCTGAAGCCATCCTGCGGTGTTGCGGCCAGCTCACAAGAAAACGAGTTGAAGAAAGGAGCTCAGGGGCACTGTAATTCACAAACCTGCAGAGTTATAAATGACAACTATCGTCCAAAAATATACTGAAGTAAGGCTGCCAAGAGGACTTGAAAGCGGGGCAGAATTGCAGGAAACCGATTTCAGGAGGTAGACTGGAATTGCATTGAAAGCATAGGAAAAGAGGCAGAACGTCCACAATGATGCACTTGGCCAAAAAGGGCGTATGCGTTTTTTCCTGAATATATTCAGGAAAAAACGCATACGCCCTTTTTGGCCAACCAAGCAAGCTTGCAAAGGAAATCTGCACTACAATGAAGTCTCACTTCCCCCCGGTCAAAAGGGCCATCTGAAAAAAGTGTAAAATCCAGAAAGGCAGGACAGGCCATGGAGAACTGGGAGCCTTGTTATGCTGATGGGCGGGATGTAAATTGCCAACAGACACTCGGGAGAAGTGTATGGTGTTTCCTGAAACATCTAAAAAACAAAGCAACAGAGCCTAGGGCACTTCCACTTATGGTCCTATAGCTTAGGGAAATTAAAATCAAAAAGATACAGCCACCCCAATGTTTGGGACGCCTCTGTTTACAAGAACCTCGTTTACCGTACAAGTTCAATATCACAGAAAGTGAAAAATGGATAAAGAACTTGTGGTACTTACGTACAATGCAGTATCACTCAGCAGTGAAATCTATGTCATCAGGCCCGTAGCAGCACAATGAGTGGATTCAGGTACGATGATTCTAACTGAAATAAGTCACACAGAAAAAGAAACATCATA
Source organism: Globicephala melas (assembly GCF_963455315.2). Taxonomy (NCBI): domain Eukaryota; kingdom Metazoa; phylum Chordata; class Mammalia; order Artiodactyla; family Delphinidae; genus Globicephala; species Globicephala melas. The sequence goes on along the minus strand of NW_027207277.1, from coordinate 839,194 downwards.
AGATATCAGTAATACACGGAATGTAAACTTGGCTACACAGGAACTGAATTACAGAACAGAACAGGGTCTCAAATTTAGAAAACCAACTTATGCTTGTTTAAGGGGAAAGGTGAGTTGGGGTGCTGCATAAAACCAGAGATTGAAATGAGCACAGATAAAGTTCCTTAAGCCAAATATGGAATAGACAAGAGCTACTCCTTGCTCAACGAAATGGACTCAACACCGCATATTAAACGCCTAAGAATGTACCTGACTCTTAAGTATCTTAAAACCTATGGATTGCTATGTCTCCGAAAGAGAATCAAGCATGTGTACAGGGACATAAACGCAGCAGTGATAGGATTGGAGAGGTTCGGTGAGCAAATGAAGACCCTTTGAAGTCATATTGCATGGTACCCATTCCACGGGTTTCAACTACCCAGGTTTAAGGTATTCTTCCTTCAGCTAAAACATGCATGTGGAACCTAGAGTATGATCAACCATGTGATCGGGAGACGTGTTCAAATATGTCTCAGTTTTCATACCCTGGTACTCGGGTGCAACATTCCAGACGCTTTACTAACACTCTCCCGACTTGGAGAGTCAGTCCCTTTAACCTCCTGTTTGGCCCAGTTTGCAATTTCTGCGGAAGATGAACAGGAATAGCGAGAACCAATGAGAGACTAGCTGGAGGTGTCTGGACGCGCAAATTTAACTCTCATTTCCCACCAGGAAGAGGAAATAACCAAAGGCTCAGCGTGCCGTGCCGGAACCAGATTAGGGCCTGAAGCCATCCTGCGGTGTTGCGGCCAGCTCACAAGAAAGCGAGTTGAAGAAAGGAGCTCAGGGGCACTGTAATTCACAAACCTGCAGAGTTATAAATGACAACTATCGTCCAAAAATATACTGAAGTAAGGCTGCCAAGAGGACTTGAAAGCGGGGCAGAATTGCAGGAAACTGATTTCAGGAGGTAGACTGGAATTGCATTGAAAGCATAGGAAAAGAGGCAGAACGTCCACAATGATGCACTTGGCCAAAAAGGGCGTATGCGTTTTTTCCTGAATATATTCAGGAAAAAACGCATACGCCCTTTTTGGCCAACCAAGCAAGCTTGCAAAGGAAATCTGCACTACAATGAAGTCTCACTTCCCCCCGGTCAAAAGGGCCATCTGAAAAAAGTGTAAAATCCAGAAAGGCAGGACAGGCCATGGAGAACTGGGAGCCTTGTTATGCTGATGGGCGGGATGTAAATTGCCAACAGACACTCGGGAGAAGTGTATGGTGTTTCCTGAAACGTCTAAAAAACAAAGCAACAGAGCCTAGGGCACTTCCACTTATGGTCCTATAGCTTAGGGAAATTAAAATCAAAAAGACACAGCCACCCCAATGTTTGGGACGCCTCTGTTTACAAGAACCTCGTTTACCGTACAAGTTCAATATCATAGAAAGTGAAAAATGGATAAAGAACTTGTGGTACTTACGTACAATGCAGTATCACTCAGCAGTGAAATCTATGTCATCAGGCCCGTAGCAGCACAATGAGTGGATTCAGGTACGATGATTCTAACTGAAATAAGTCACACAGAAAAAGAAACATCATAAGATATCAGTAATACACGGAATGTAAACTTGGCTACACAGGAACTGAATTACAGAACAGAACAGGGTCTCAAATTTAGAAAACCAACTTATGCTTGTTTAAGGGGAAAGGTGAGTTGGGGTGCTGCATAAAACCAGAGATTGAAATGAGCACAGATAAAGTTCCTTAAGCCAAATATGGAATAGACAAGAGCTACTCCTTGCTCAACGAAATGGACTCAACACCGCATATTAAACGCCTAAGAATGTACCTGACTCTTAAGTATCTTAAAACCTATGGATTGCTATGTCTCCGAAAGAGAATCAAGCATGTGTACAGGGACATAAACGCAGCAGTGATAGGATTGGAGAGGTTCGGTGAGCAAATGAAGACCCTTTGAAGTCATATTGCATGGTACCCATTCCACGGGTTTCAACTACCCAGGTTTAAGGTATTCTTCCTTCAGCTAAAACATGCATGTGGAACCTAGAGTATGATCAACCATGTGATCGGGAGACGTGTTCAAATATGTCTCAGTTTTCGTACCCTGGTACTCGGGTGCAACATTCCAGACGCTTTACTAACACTCTCCCGACTTGGAGAGTCAGTCCCTTTAACCTCCTGTTTGGCCCAGTTTGCAATTTCTGCGGAAGATGAACAGGAATAGCGAGAACCAATGAGAGACTAGCTGGAGGTGTCTGGACGGGCAAATTTAACTCTCATTTCCCACCAGGAAGAGGAAATAACCAAAGGCTCAGCGTGCCGTGCCGGAACCAGATTAGGGCCTGAAGCCATCCTGCGGTGTTGCGGCCAGCTCACAAGAAAACGAGTTGAAGAAAGGAGCTCAGGGGCACTGTAATTCACAAACCTGCAGAGTTATAAAAGACAACTATCGTCCAAAAATATACTGAAGTAAGGCTGCCAAGAGGACTTGAAAGCGGGGCAGAATTGCAGGAAACCGATTTCAGGAGGTAGACTGGAATTGCATTGAAAGCATAGGAAAAGAGGCAGAACGTCCACAATGATGCACTTGGCCAAAAAGGGCGTATGCGTTTTTTCCTGAATATATTCAGGAAAAAACGCATACGCCCTTTTTGGCCAACCAAGCAAGCTTGCAAAGGAAATCTGCACTACAATGAAGTCTCACTTCCCCCCGGTCAAAAGGGCCATCTGAAAAAAGTGTAAAATCCAGAAAGGCAGGACAGGCCATGGAGAACTGGGAGCCTTATTATACTGATGGGCGGGATGTACATTGCCAACATACACTGGGGAGAAGTGTATGGTGTTTCCTGAAACATCTAAAAAACAAAGCAACAGAGCCTAGGGCACTTCCACTTATGGTCCTATAGCTTAGGGAAATTAAAATCAAAAAGATACAGCCACCCCAATGTTTGGGACGCCTCTGTTTACAAGAACCTCGTTTACCGTACAAGTTCAATATCACAGAAAGTGAAAAATGGATAAAGAACTTGTGGTACTTACGTACAATGCAGTATCACTCAGCAGTGAAATCTATGTCATCAGGCCCGTAGCAGCACAATGAGTGGATTCAGGTACGATGATTCTAACTGAAATAAGTCACACAGAAAAAGAAACATCATAAGATATCAGTAATACACGGAATGTAAACTTGGCTACACAGGAACTGAATTACAGAACAGAACAGGGTCTCAAATTTAGAAAACCAACTTATGCTTGTTTAAGGGGAAAGGTGAGTTGGGGTGCTGCATAAAACCAGAGATTGAAATGAGCACAGATAAAGTTCCTTAAGCCAAATATGCAATAGACAAGAGCCACTCCTTGCTCAACGAAATGGACTCAACACCGCATATTAAACGCCTAAGAATGTACCTGACTCTTAAGTATCTTAAAACCTATAGATTGCTATGTCTCCGAAAGAGAATCAAGCATGTGTACAGGGACATAAACGCAGCAGTGATAGGATTGGAGAGGTTCGGTGAGCAAATGAAGACCCTTTGAAGTCATATTGCATGGTACCCATTCCACGGGTTTCAACTACCCAGGTTTAAGTTATTCTTCCTTCAGCTAAAACATGCATGTGGAACCTAGAGTATGATCAACCATGTGATCGGGAGACGTGTTCAAATATGTCTCAGTTTTCGTACCCTGGTACTCGGGTGCAACATTCCAGACGCTTTACTAACACTCTCCCGACTTGGAGAGTCAGTCCCTTTAACCTCCTGTTTGGCCCAGTTTGCAATTTCTGCGGAAGATGAACAGGAATAGCGAGAACCAATGAGAGACTAGCTGGAGGTGTCTGGACGGGCAAATTTAACTCTCATTTCCCACCAGGAAGAGGAAATAACCAAAGGCTCAGCGTGCCGTGCCGGAACCAGATTAGGGCCTGAAGCCATCCTGCGGTGTTGCGGCCAGCTCACAAGAAAACGAGTTGAAGAAAGGAGCTCAGGGGCACTGTAATTCACAAACCTGCAGAGTTATAAAAGACAACTATCGTCCAAAAATATACTGAAGTAAGGCTGCCAAGAGGACTTGAAAGCGGGGCAGAATTGCAGGAAACCGATTTCAGGAGGTAGACTGGAATTGCATTGAAAGCATAGGAAAAGAGGCAGAACGTCCACAATGATGCACTTGGCCAAAAAGGGCGTATGCGTTTTTTCCTGAATATATTCAGGAAAAAACGCATACGCCCTTTTTGGCCAACCAAGCAAGCTTGCAAAGGAAATCTGCACTACAATGAAGTCTCACTTCCCCCCGGTCAAAAGGGCCATCTGAAAAAAGTGTAAAATCCAGAAAGGCAGGACAGGCCATGGAGAACTGGGAGCCTTATTATACTGATGGGCGGGATGTACATTGCCAACATACACTGGGGAGAAGTGTATGGTGTTTCCTGAAACATCTAAAAAACAAAGCAACAGAGCCTAGGGCACTTCCACTTATGGTCCTATAGCTTAGGGAAATTAAAATCAAAAAGATACAGCCACCCCAATGTTTGGGACGCCTCTGTTTACAAGAACCTCGTTTACCGTACAAGTTCAATATCACAGAAAGTGAAAAATGGATAAAGAACTTGTGGTACTTACGTACAATGCAGTATCACTCAGCAGTGAAATCTATGTCATCAGGCCCGTAGCAGCACAATGAGTGGATTCAGGTACGATGATTCTAACTGAAATAAGTCACACAGAAAAAGAAACATCATAAGATATCAGTAATACACGGAATGTAAACTTGGCTACACAGGAACTGAATTACAGAACAGAACAGGGTCTCAAATTTAGAAAACCAACTTATGCTTGTTTAAGGGGAAAGGTGAGTTGGGGTGCTGCATAAAACCAGAGATTGAAATGAGCACAGATAAAGTTCCTTAAGCCAAATATGCAATAGACAAGAGCCACTCCTTGCTCAACGAAATGGACTCAACACCGCATATTAAACGCCTAAGAATGTACCTGACTCTTAAGTATCTTAAAACCTATGGATTGCTATGTCTCCGAAAGAGAATCAAGCATGTGTACAGGGACATAAACGCAGCAGTGATAGGATTGGAGAGGTTCGGTGAGCAAATGAAGACCCTTTGAAGTCATATTGCATGGTACCCATTCCACGGGTTTCAACTACCCAGGTTTAAGGTATTCTTCCTTCAGCTAAAACATGCATGTGGAACCTAGAGTATGATCAACCATGTGATCGGGAGACGTGTTCAAATATGTCTCAGTTTTCGTACCCTGGTACTCGGGTGCAACATTCCAGACGCTTTACTAACACTCTCCCGACTTGGAGAGTCAGTCCCTTTAACCTCCTGTTTGGCCCAGTTTGCAATTTCTGCGGAAGATGAACAGGAATAGCGAGAACCAATGAGAGACTAGCTGGAGGTGTCTGGACGCGCAAATTTAACTCTCATTTCCCACCAGGAAGAGGAAATAACCAAAGGCTCAGCGTGCCGTGCCGGAACCAGATTAGGGCCTGAAGCCATCCTGCGGTGTTGCGGCCAGCTCACAAGAAAGCGAGTTGAAGAAAGGAGCTCAGGGACACTGTAATTCACAAACCTGCAGAGTTATAAATGACAACTATCGTCCAAAAATATACTGAAGTAAGGCTGCCAAGAGGACTTGAAAGCGGGGCAGAATTGCAGGAAACCGATTTCAGGAGGTAGACTGGAATTGCATTGAAAGCATAGGAAAAGAGGCAGAACGTCCACAATGATGCACTTGGCCAAAAAGGGCGTATGCGTTTTTTCCCGAATATATTCAGGAAAAAACGCATACGCCCTTTTTGGCCAACCAAGCAAGCTTGCAAAGGAAATCTGCACTACAATGAAGTCTCACTTCCCCCCGGTCAAAAGGGCCATCTGAAAAAAGTGTAAAATCCAGAAAGGCAGGACAGGCCATGGAGAACTGGGAGCCTTGTTATGCTGATGGGCGGGATGTAAATTGCCAACAGACACTCGGGAGAAGTGTATGGTGTTTCCTGAAACATCTAAAAAACAAAGCAACAGAGCCTAGGGCACTTCCACTTATGGTCCTATAGCTTAGGGAAATTAAAATCAAAAAGATACAGCCACCCCAATGTTTGGGACGCCTCTGTTTACAAGAACCTCGTTTACCGTACAAGTTCAATATCACAGAAAGTGAAAAATGGATAAAGAACTTGTGGTACTTACGTACAATGCAGTATCACTCAGCAGTGAAATCTATGTCATCAGGCCCGTAGCAGCACAATGAGTGGATTCAGGTACGATGATTCTAACTGAAATAAGTCACACAGAAAAAGAAACATCATAAGATATCAGTAATACACGGAATGTAAACTTGGCTACACAGGAACTGAATTACAGAACAGAACAGGGTCTCAAATTTAGAAAACCAACTTATGCTTGTTTAAGGGGAAAGGTGAGTTGGGGTGCTGCATAAAACCAGAGATTGAAATGAGCACAGATAAAGTTCCTTAAGCCAAATATGGAATAGACAAGAGCTACTCCTTGCTCAACGAAATGGACTCAACACCGCATATTAAACGCCTAAGAATGTACCTGACTCTTAAGTATCTTAAAACCTATGGATTGCTATGTCTCCGAAAGAGAATCAAGCATGTGTACAGGGACATAAACGCAGCAGTGATAGGATTGGAGAGGTTCGGTGAGCAAATGAAGACCCTTTGAAGTCATATTGCATGGTACCCATTCCACGGGTTTCAACTACCCAGGTTTAAGGTATTCTTCCTTCAGCTAAAACATGCATGTGGAACCTAGAGTATGATCAACCATGTGATCGGGAGACGTGTTCAAATATGTCTCAGTTTTCGTACCCTGGTACTCGGGTGCAACATTCCAGACGCTTTACTAACACTCTCCCGACTTGGAGAGTCAGTCCCTTTAACCTCCTGTTTGGCCCAGTTTGCAATTTCTGCGGAAGATGAACAGGAATAGCGAGAACCAATGAGAGACTAGCTGGAGGTGTCTGGACGGGCAAATTTAACTCTCATTTCCCACCAGGAAGAGGAAATAACCAAAGGCTCAGCGTGCCGTGCCGGAACCAGATTAGGGCCTGAAGCCATCCTGCGGTGTTGCGGCCAGCTCACAAGAAAACGAGTTGAAGAAAGGAGCTCAGGGGCACTGTAATTCACAAACCTGCAGAGTTATAAATGACAACTATCGTCCAAAAATATACTGAAGTAAGGCTGCCAAGAGGACTTGAAAGCGGGGCAGAATTGCAGGAAACCGATTTCAGGAGGTAGACTGGAATTGCATTGAAAGCATAGGAAAAGAGGCAGAACGTCCACAATGATGCACTTGGCCAAAAAGGGCGTATGCGTTTTTTCCTGAATATATTCAGGAAAAAACGCATACGCCCTTTTTGGCCAACCAAGCAAGCTTGCAAAGGAAATCTGCACTACAATGAAGTCTCACTTCCCCCCGGTCAAAAGGGCCATCTGAAAAAAGTGTAAAATCCAGAAAGGCAGGACAGGCCATGGAGAACTGGGAGCCTTATTATACTGATGGGCGGGATGTACATTGCCAACAGACACTGGGGAGAAGTGTATGGTGTTTCCTGAAACATCTAAAAAACAAAGCAACAGAGCCTAGGGCACTTCCACTTATGGTCCTATAGCTTAGGGAAATTAAAATCAAAAAGATACAGCCACGCCAATGTTTGGGACGCCTCTGTTTACAAGAACCTCGTTTACCGTACAAGTTCAATATCACAGAAAGTGAAAAATGGATAAAGAACTTGTGGTACTTACGTACAATGCAGTATCACTCAGCAGTGAAATCTATGTCATCAGGCCCGTAGCAGCACAATGAGTGGATTCAGGTACGATGATTCTAACTGAAATAAGTCACACAGAAAAAGAAACATCATAAGATATCAGTAATACACGGAATGTAAACTTGGCTACACAGGAACTGAATTACAGAACAGAACAGGGTCTCAAATTTAGAAAACCAACTTATGCTTGTTTAAGGGTAAAGGTGAGTTGGGGTGCTGCATAAAACCAGAGATTGAAATGAGCACAGATAAAGTTCCTTAAGCCAAATATGCAATAGACAAGAGCCACTCCTTGCTCAACGAAATGGACTCAACACCGCATATTAAACGCCTAAGAATGTACCTGACTCTTAAGTATCTTAAAACCTATAGATTGCTATGTCTCCGAAAGAGAATCAAGCATGTGTACAGGGACATAAACGCAGCAGTGATAGGATTGGAGAGGTTCGGTGAGCAAATGAAGACCCTTTGAAGTCATATTGCATGGTACCCATTCCACGGGTTTCAACTACCCAGGTTTAAGTTATTCTTCCTTCAGCTAAAACATGCATGTGGAACCTAGAGTATGATCAACCATGTGATCGGGAGACGTGTTCAAATATGTCTCAGTTTTCGTACCCTGGTACTCGGGTGCAACATTCCAGACGCTTTACTAACACTCTCCCGACTTGGAGAGTCAGTCCCTTTAACCTCCTGTTTGGCCCAGTTTGCAATTTCTGCGGAAGATGAACAGGAATAGCGAGAACCAATGAGAGACTAGCTGGAGGTGTCTGGACGCGCAAATTTAACTCTCATTTCCCACCAGGAAGAGGAAATAACCAAAGGCTCAGCGTGCCGTGCCGGAACCAGATTAGGGCCTGAAGCCATCCTGCGGTGTTGCGGCCAGCTCACAAGAAAGCGAGTTGAAGAAAGGAGCTCAGGGGCACTGTAATTCACAAACCTGCAGAGTTATAAATGACAACTATCGTCCAAAAATATACTGAAGTAAGGCTGCCAAGAGGACTTGAAAGCGGGGCAGAATTGCAGGAAACCGATTTCAGGAGGTAGACTGGAATTGCATTGAAAGCATAGGAAAAGAGGCAGAACGTCCACAATGATGCACTTGGCCAAAAAGGGCGTATGCGTTTTTTCCCGAATATATTCAGGAAAAAACGCATACGCCCTTTTTGGCCAACCAAGCAAGTTTGCAAAGGAAATCTGCACTACAATGAAGTCTCACTTCCCCCCGGTCAAAAGGGCCATCTGAAAAAAGTGTAAAATCCAGAAAGGCAGGACAGGCCATGGAGAACTGGGAGCCTTGTTATGCTGATGGGCGGGATGTAAATTGCCAACAGACACTCGGGAGAAGTGTATGGTGTTTCCTGAAACGTCTAAAAAACAAAGCAACAGAGCCTAGGGCACTTCCACTTATGGTCCTATACCTTAGGGAAATTAAAATCAAAAAGATACAGCCACCCCAATGTTTGGGACGCCTCTGTTTACAAGAACCTGGTTTACCGTACAAGTTCAATATCACAGAAAGTGAAAAATGGATAAAGAACTTGTGGTACTTACGTACAATGCAGTATCACTCAGCAGTGAAATCTATGTCATCAGGCCCGTAGCAGCACAGTGAGTGGATTCAGGTACGATGATTCTAACTGAAATAAGTCACACAGAAAAAGAAACATCATAAGATATCAGTAATACACGGAATGTAAACTTGGCTACACAGGAACTGAATTACAGAACAGAACAGGGTCTCAAATTTAGAAAACCAACTTATGCTTGTTTAAGGGGAAAGGTGAGATGGGGTGCTGCATAAAACCAGAGATTGAAATGAGCACAGATAAAGTTCCTTAAGCCAAATATGGAATAGACAAGAGCTACTCCTTGCTCAACGAAATGGACTCAACACCGCATATTAAACGCCTAAGAATGTACCTGACTCTTAAGTATCTTAAAACCTATGGATTGCTATGTCTCCGAAAGAGAATCAAGCATGTGTACAGGGACATAAACGCAGCAGTGATAGGATTGGAGAGGTTCGGTGAGCAAATGAAGACCCTTTGAAGTCATATTGCATGGTACCCATTCCACGGGTTTCAACTACCCAGGTTTAAGTTATTCTTCCTTCAGCTAAAACATGCATGTGGAACCTAGAGTATGATCAACCATGTGATCGGGAGACGTGTTCAAATATGTCTCAGTTTTCGTACCCTGGTACTCGGGTGCAACATTCCAGACGCTTTACTAACACTCTCCCGACTTGGAGAGTCAGTCCCTTTAACCTCCTGTTTGGCCCAGTTTGCAATTTCTGCGGAAGATGAACAGGAATAGCGAGAACCAATGAGAGACTAGCTGGAGGTGTCTGGACGGGCAAATTTAACTCTCATTTCCCACCAGGAAGAGGAAATAACCAAAGGCTCAGCGTGCCGTGCTGGAACCAGATTAGGGCCTGAAGCCATCCTGCGGTGTTTCGGCCAGCTCACAAGAAAGCGAGTTGAAGAAAGGAGCTCAGGGGCACTGTAATTCACAAACCGGCAGAGTTATAAATGACAACTATCGTCCAAAAATATACTGAAGTAAGGCTGCCAAGAGGACTTGAAAGCGGGGCAGAATTGCAGGAAACTGATTTCAGGAGGTAGACTGGAATTGCATTGAAAGCATAGGAAAAGAGGCAGAACGTCCACAATGATGCACTTGGCCAAAAAGGGCGTATGCGTTTTTTCCTGAATATATTCAGGAAAAAACGCATACGCCCTTTTTGGCCAACCAAGCAAGCTTGCAAAGGAAATCTGCACTACAATGAAGTCTCACTTCCCCCCGGTCAAAAGGGCCATCTGAAAAAAGTGTAAAATCCAGAAAGGCAGGACAGGCCATGGAGAACTGGGAGCCTTGTTATGCTGATGGGCGGGATGTAAATTGCCAACAGACACTCGGGAGAAGTGTATGGTGTTTCCTGAAACGTCTAAAAAACAAAGCAACAGAGCCTAGGGCACTTCCACTTATGGTCCTATAGCTTAGGGAAATTAAAATCAAAAAGACACAGCCACCCCAAAGTTTGGGACGCCTCTGTTTACAAGAACCTCGTTTACCGTACAAGTTCAATATCACAGAAAGTGAAAAATGGATAAAGAACTTGTGGTACTTACGTACAATGCAGTATCACTCAGCAGTGAAATCTATGTCATCAGGCCCGTAGCAGCACAATGAGTGGATTCAGGTACGATGATTCTAACTGAAATAAGTCACACAGAAAAAGAAACATCATAAGATATCAGTAATACACGGAATGTAAACTTGGCTACACAGGAACTGAATTACAGAACAGAACAGGGTCTCAAATTTAGAAAACCAACTTATGCTTGTTTAAGGGTAAAGGTGAGTTGGGGTGCTGCATAAAACCAGAGATTGAAATGAGCACAGATAAAGTTCCTTAAGCCAAATATGGAATAGACAAGAGCTACTCCTTGCTCAACGAAATGGACTCAACACCGCATATTAAACGCCTAAGAATGTACCTGACTCTTAAGTATCTTAAAACCTATGGATTGCTATGTCTCCGAAAGAGAATCAAGCATGTGTACAGGGACATAAACGCAGCAGTGATAGGATTGGAGAGGTTCGGTGAGCAAATGAAGACCCTTTGAAGTCATATTGCATGGTACCCATTCCACGGGTTTCAACTACCCAGGTTTAAGGTATTCTTCCTTCAGCTAAAACATGCATGTGGAACCTAGAGTATGATCAACCATGTGATCGGGAGACGTGTTCAAATATGTCTCAGTTTTCGTACCCTGGTACTCGGGTGCAACATTCCAGACGCTTTACTAACACTCTCCCGACTTGGAGAGTCAGTCCCTTTAACCTCCTGTTTGGCCCAGTTTGCAATTTCTGCGGAAGATGAACAGGAATAGCGAGAACCAATGAGAGACTAGCTGGAGGTGTCTGGACGGGCAAATTTAACTCTCATTTCCCACCAGGAAGAGGAAATAACCAAAGGCTCAGCGTGCCGTGCCGGAACCAGATTAGGGCCTGAAGCCATCCTGCGGTGTTGCGGCCAGCTCACAAGAAAACGAGTTGAAGAAAGGAGCTCAGGGGCACTGTAATTCACAAACCTGCAGAGTTATAAATGACAACTATCGTCCAAAAATATACTGAAGTAAGGCTGCCAAGAGGACTTGAAAGCGGGGCAGAATTGCAGGAAACCGATTTCAGGAGGTAGACTGGAATTGCATTGAAAGCATAGGAAAAGAGGCAGAACGTCCACAATGATGCACTTGGCCAAAAAGGGCGTATGCGTTTTTTCCTGAATATATTCAGGAAAAAACGCATACGCCCTTTTTGGCCAACCAAGCAAGCTTGCAAAGGAAATCTGCACTACAATGAAGTCTCACTTCCCCCCGGTCAAAAGGGCCATCTGAAAAAAGTGTAAAATCCAGAAAGGCAGGACAGGCCATGGAGAACTGGGAGCCTTATTATACTGATGGGCGGGATGTACATTGCCAACAGACACTGGGGAGAAGTGTATGGTGTTTCCTGAAACATCTAAAAAACAAAGCAACAGAGCCTAGGGCACTTCCACTTATGGTCCTATAGCTTAGGGAAATTAAAATCAAAAAGATACAGCCACGCCAATGTTTGGGACGCCTCTGTTTACAAGAACCTCGTTTACCGTACAAGTTCAATATCACAGAAAGTGAAAAATGGATAAAGAACTTGTGGTACTTACGTACAATGCAGTATCACTCAGCAGTGAAATCTATGTCATCAGGCCCGTAGCAGCACAATGAGTGGATTCAGGTACGATGATTCTAACTGAAATAAGTCACACAGAAAAAGAAACATCATAAGATATCAGTAATACACGGAATGTAAACTTGGCTACACAGGAACTGAATTACAGAACAGAACAGGGTCTCAAATTTAGAAAACCAACTTATGCTTGTTTAAGGGTAAAGGTGAGTTGGGGTGCTGCATAAAACCAGAGATTGAAATGAGCACAGATAAAGTTCCTTAAGCCAAATATGCAATAGACAAGAGCCACTCCTTGCTCAACGAAATGGACTCAACACCGCATATTAAACGCCTAAGAATGTACCTGACTCTTAAGTATCTTAAAACCTATAGATTGCTATGTCTCCGAAAGAGAATCAAGCATGTGTACAGGGACATAAACGCAGCAGTGATAGGATTGGAGAGGTTCGGTGAGCAAATGAAGACCCTTTGAAGTCATATTGCATGGTACCCATTCCACGGGTTTCAACTACCCAGGTTTAAGTTATTCTTCCTTCAGCTAAAACATGCATGTGGAACCTAGAGTATGATCAACCATGTGATCGGGAGACGTGTTCAAATATGTCTCAGTTTTCGTACCCTGGTACTCGGGTGCAACATTCCAGACGCTTTACTAACACTCTCCCGACTTGGAGAGTCAGTCCCTTTAACCTCCTGTTTGGCCCAGTTTGCAATTTCTGCGGAAGATGAACAGGAATAGCGAGAACCAATGAGAGACTAGCTGGAGGTGTCTGGACGCGCAAATTTAACTCTCATTTCCCACCAGGAAGAGGAAATAACCAAAGGCTCAGCGTGCCGTGCCGGAACCAGATTAGGGCCTGAAGCCATCCTGCGGTGTTGCGGCCAGCTCACAAGAAAGCGAGTTGAAGAAAGGAGCTCAGGGGCACTGTAATTCACAAACCTGCAGAGTTATAAATGACAACTATCGTCCAAAAATATACTGAAGTAAGGCTGCCAAGAGGACTTGAAAGCGGGGCAGAATTGCAGGAAACCGATTTCAGGAGGTAGACTGGAATTGCATTGAAAGCATAGGAAAAGAGGCAGAACGTCCACAATGATGCACTTGGCCAAAAAGGGCGTATGCGTTTTTTCCCGAATATATTCAGGAAAAAACGCATACGCCCTTTTTGGCCAACCAAGCAAGTTTGCAAAGGAAATCTGCACTACAATGAAGTCTCACTTCCCCCCGGTCAAAAGGGCCATCTGAAAAAAGTGTAAAATCCAGAAAGGCAGGACAGGCCATGGAGAACTGGGAGCCTTGTTATGCTGATGGGCGGGATGTAAATTGCCAACAGACACTCGGGAGAAGTGTATGGTGTTTCCTGAAACGTCTAAAAAACAAAGCAACAGAGCCTAGGGCACTTCCACTTATGGTCCTATACCTTAGGGAAATTAAAATCAAAAAGATACAGCCACCCCAATGTTTGGGACGCCTCTGTTTACAAGAACCTGGTTTACCGTACAAGTTCAATATCACAGAAAGTGAAAAATGGATAAAGAACTTGTGGTACTTACGTACAATGCAGTATCACTCAGCAGTGAAATCTATGTCATCAGGCCCGTAGCAGCACAGTGAGTGGATTCAGGTACGATGATTCTAACTGAAATAAGTCACACAGAAAAAGAAACATCATAAGATATCAGTAATACACGGAATGTAAACTTGGCTACACAGGAACTGAATTACAGAACAGAACAGGGTCTCAAATTTAGAAAACCAACTTATGCTTGTTTAAGGGGAAAGGTGAGATGGGGTGCTGCATAAAACCAGAGATTGAAATGAGCACAGATAAAGTTCCTTAAGCCAAATATGGAATAGACAAGAGCTACTCCTTGCTCAACGAAATGGACTCAACACCGCATATTAAACGCCTAAGAATGTACCTGACTCTTAAGTATCTTAAAACCTATGGATTGCTATGTCTCCGAAAGAGAATCAAGCATGTGTACAGGGACATAAACGCAGCAGTGATAGGATTGGAGAGGTTCGGTGAGCAAATGAAGACCCTTTGAAGTCATATTGCATGGTACCCATTCCACGGGTTTCAACTACCCAGGTTTAAGTTATTCTTCCTTCAGCTAAAACATGCATGTGGAACCTAGAGTATGATCAACCATGTGATCGGGAGACGTGTTCAAATATGTCTCAGTTTTCGTACCCTGGTACTCGGGTGCAACATTCCAGACGCTTTACTAACACTCTCCCGACTTGGAGAGTCAGTCCCTTTAACCTCCTGTTTGGCCCAGTTTGCAATTTCTGCGGAAGATGAACAGGAATAGCGAGAACCAATGAGAGACTAGCTGGAGGTGTCTGGACGGGCAAATTTAACTCTCATTTCCCACCAGGAAGAGGAAATAACCAAAGGCTCAGCGTGCCGTGCTGGAACCAGATTAGGGCCTGAAGCCATCCTGCGGTGTTTCGGCCAGCTCACAAGAAAGCGAGTTGAAGAAAGGAGCTCAGGGGCACTGTAATTCACAAACCGGCAGAGTTATAAATGACAACTATCGTCCAAAAATATACTGAAGTAAGGCTGCCAAGAGGACTTGAAAGCGGGGCAGAATTGCAGGAAACTGATTTCAGGAGGTAGACTGGAATTGCATTGAAAGCATAGGAAAAGAGGCAGAACGTCCACAATGATGCACTTGGCCAAAAAGGGCGTATGCGTTTTTTCCTGAATATATTCAGGAAAAAACGCATACGCCCTTTTTGGCCAACCAAGCAAGCTTGCAAAGGAAATCTGCACTACAATGAAGTCTCACTTCCCCCCGGTCAAAAGGGCCATCTGAAAAAAGTGTAAAATCCAGAAAGGCAGGACAGGCCATGGAGAACTGGGAGCCTTGTTATGCTGATGGGCGGGATGTAAATTGCCAACAGACACTCGGGAGAAGTGTATGGTGTTTCCTGAAACGTCTAAAAAACAAAGCAACAGAGCCTAGGGCACTTCCACTTATGGTCCTATAGCTTAGGGAAATTAAAATCAAAAAGACACAGCCACCCCAAAGTTTGGGACGCCTCTGTTTACAAGAACCTCGTTTACCGTACAAGTTCAATATCACAGAAAGTGAAAAATGGATAAAGAACTTGTGGTACTTACGTACAATGCAGTATCACTCAGCAGTGAAATCTATGTCATCAGGCCCGTAGCAGCACAATGAGTGGATTCAGGTACGATGATTCTAACTGAAATAAGTCACACAGAAAAAGAAACATCATAAGATATCAGTAATACACGGAATGTAAACTTGGCTACACAGGAACTGAATTACAGAACAGAACAGGGTCTCAAATTTAGAAAACCAACTTATGCTTGTTTAAGGGTAAAGGTGAGTTGGGGTGCTGCATAAAACCAGAGATTGAAATGAGCACAGATAAAGTTCCTTAAGCCAAATATGGAATAGACAAGAGCTACTCCTTGCTCAACGAAATGGACTCAACACCGCATATTAAACGCCTAAGAATGTACCTGACTCTTAAGTATCTTAAAACCTATGGATTGCTATGTCTCCGAAAGAGAATCAAGCATGTGTACAGGGACATAAACGCAGCAGTGATAGGATTGGAGAGGTTCGGTGAGCAAATGAAGACCCTTTGAAGTCATATTGCATGGTACCCATTCCACGGGTTTCAACTACCCAGGTTTAAGGTATTCTTCCTTCAGCTAAAACATGCATGTGGAACCTAGAGTATGATCAACCATGTGATCGGGAGACGTGTTCAAATATGTCTCAGTTTTCGTACCCTGGTACTCGGGTGCAACATTCCAGACGCTTTACTAACACTCTCCCGACTTGGAGAGTCAGTCCCTTTAACCTCCTGTTTGGCCCAGTTTGCAATTTCTGCGGAAGATGAACAGGAATAGCGAGAACCAATGAGAGACTAGCTGGAGGTGTCTGGACGGGCAAATTTAACTCTCATTTCCCACCAGGAAGAGGAAATAACCAAAGGCTCAGCGTGCCGTGCCGGAACCAGATTAGGGCCTGAAGCCATCCTGCGGTGTTGCGGCCAGCTCACAAGAAAACGAGTTGAAGAAAGGAGCTCAGGGGCACTGTAATTCACAAACCTGCAGAGTTATAAATGACAACTATCGTCCAAAAATATACTGAAGTAAGGCTGCCAAGAGGACTTGAAAGCGGGGCAGAATTGCAGGAAACCGATTTCAGGAGGTAGACTGGAATTGCATTGAAAGCATAGGAAAAGAGGCAGAACGTCCACAATGATGCACTTGGCCAAAAAGGGCGTATGCGTTTTTTCCTGAATATATTCAGGAAAAAACGCATACGCCCTTTTTGGCCAACCAAGCAAGCTTGCAAAGGAAATCTGCACTACAATGAAGTCTCACTTCCCCCCGGTCAAAAGGGCCATCTGAAAAAAGTGTAAAATCCAGAAAGGCAGGACAGGCCATGGAGAACTGGGAGCCTTATTATACTGATGGGCGGGATGTACATTGCCAACATACACTGGGGAGAAGTGTATGGTGTTTCCTGAAACATCTAAAAAACAAAGCAACAGAGCCTAGGGCACTTCCACTTATGGTCCTATAGCTTAGGGAAATTAAAATCAAAAAGATACAGCCACCCCAATGTTTGGGACGCCTCTGTTTACAAGAACCTCGTTTACCGTACAAGTTCAATATCACAGAAAGTGAAAAATGGATAAAGAACTTGTGGTACTTACGTACAATGCAGTATCACTCAGCAGTGAAATCTATGTCATCAGGCCCGTAGCAGCACAATGAGTGGATTCAGGTACGATGATTCTAACTGAAATAAGTCACACAGAAAAAGAAACATCATAAGATATCAGTAATACACGGAATGTAAACTTGGCTACACAGGAACTGAATTACAGAACAGAACAGGGTCTCAAATTTAGAAAACCAACTTATGCTTGTTTAAGGGTAAAGGTGAGTTGGGGTGCTGCATAAAACCAGAGATTGAAATGAGCACAGATAAAGTTCCTTAAGCCAAATATGCAATAGACAAGAGCCACTCCTTGCTCAACGAAATGGACTCAACACCGCATATTAAACGCCTAAGAATGTACCTGACTCTTAAGTAACTTAAAACCTATAGATTGCTATGTCTCCGAAAGAGAATCAAGCATGTGTACAGGGACATAACCGCAGCAGTGATAGGATTGGAGAGGTTCGGTGAGCAAATGAAGACCCTTTGAAGTCATATTGCATGGTACCCATTCCACGGGATTCAACTACCCAGGTTTAAGGTATTCTTCCTTCAGCTAAAACATGCATGTGGAACCTAGAGTATGATCAACCATGTGATCGGGAGACGTGTTCAAATATGTCTCAGTTTTCGTACCCTGGTACTCGGGTGCAACATTCCAGACGCTTTACTAACACTCTCCCGACTTGGAGAGTTAGTCCCTTTAACCTCCTGTTTGGCCCAGTTTGCAATTTCTGCGGAAGATGAACAGGAATAGCGAGAACCAATGAGAGACTAGCTGGAGGTGTCTGGACGGGCAAATTTAACTCTCATTTCCCACCAGGAAGAGGAAATAACCAAAGGCTCAGCGTGCCGTGCCGGAACCAGATTAGGGCCTGAAGCCATCCTGCGGTGTTGCGGCCAGCTCACAAGAAAGCGAGTTGAAGAAAGGAGCTCAGGGGCACTGTAATTCACAAACCTGCAGAGTTATAAATGACAACTATCGTCCAAAAATATACTGAAGTAAGGCTGCCAAGAGGACTTGAAAGCGGGGCAGAATTGCAGGAAACCGATTTCAGGAGGTAGACTGGAATTGCATTGAAAGCATAGGAAAAGAGGCAGAACGTCCACAATGATGCACTTGGCCAAAAAGGGCGTATGCGTTTTTTCCTGAATATATTCAGGAAAAAACGCATACGCCCTTTTTGGCCAACCAAGCAAGCTTGCAAAGGAAATCTGCACTACAATGAAGTCTCACTTCCCCCCGGTCAAAAGGGCCATCTGAAAAAAGTGTAAAATCCAGAAAGGCAGGACAGGCCATGGAGAACTGGGAGCCTTGTTATGCTGATGGGCGGGATGTAAATTGCCAACAGACACTCGGGAGAAGTGTATGGTGTTTCCTGAAACGTCTAAAAAACAAAGCAACAGAGCCTAGGGCACTTCCACTTATGGTCCTATAGCTTAGGGAAATTAAAATCAAAAAGATACAGCCACCCCAATGTTTGGGACGCCTCTGTTTACAAGAACCTTGTTTACCGTACAAGTTCAATATCACAGAAAGTGAAAAATGGATAAAGAACTTGTGGTACTTACGTACAATGCAGTATCACTCAGCAGTGAAATCTATGTCATCAGGCCCGTAGCAGCACAATGAGTGGATTCAGGTACGATGATTCTAACTGAAATAAGTCACACAGAAAAAGAAACATCATAAGATATCAGTAATACACGGAATGTAAACTTGGCTACACAGGAACTGAATTACAGAACAGAACAGGGTCTCAAATTTAGAAAACCAACTTATGCTTGTTTAAGGGTAAAGGTGAGTTGGGGTGCTGCATAAAACCAGAGATTGAAATGAGCACAGATAAAGTTCCCTAAGCCAAATATGGAATAGACAAGAGCTACTCCTTGCTCAACGAAATGGACTCAACACCGCATATTAAACGCCTAAGAATGTACCTGACTCTTAAGTATCTTAAAACCTATGGATTGCTATGTCTCCGAAAGAGAATCAAGCATGTGTACAGGGACATAAACGCAGCAGTGATAGGATTGGAGAGGTTCGGTGAGCAAATGAAGACCCTTTGAAGTCATATTGCATGGTACCCATTCCACGGGTTTCAACTACCCAGGTTTAAGGTATTCTTCCTTCAGCTAAAACATGCATGTGGAACCTAGAGTATGATCAACCATGTGATCGGGAGACGTGTTCAAATATGTCTCAGTTTTCGTACCCTGGTACTCGGGTGCAACATTCCAGACGCTTTACTAACACTCTCCCGACTTGGAGAGTCAGTCCCTTTAACCTCCTGTTTGGCCCAGTTTGCAATTTCTGCGGAAGATGAACAGGAATAGCGAGAACCAATGAGAGACTAGCTGGAGGTGTCTGGACGGGCAAATTTAACTCTCATTTCCCACCAGGAAGAGGAAATAACCAAAGGCTCAGCGTGCCGTGCCGGAACCAGATTAGGGCCTGAAGCCATCCTGCGGTGTTGCGGCCAGCTCACAAGAAAGCGAGTTGAAGAAAGGAACTCAGGGGCACTGTAATTCACAAACCTGCAGAGTTATAAATGACAACTATCGTCCAAAAATATACTGAAGTAAGGCTGCCAAGAGGACTTGAAAGCGGGGCAGAATTGCAGGAAACCGATTTCAGGAGGTAGACTGGAATTGCATTGAAAGCATAGGAAAAGAGGCAGAACGTCCACAATGATGCACTTGGCCAAAAAGGGCGTATGCGTTTTTTCCTGAATATATTCAGGAAAAAACGCATACGCCCTTTTTGGCCAACCAAGCAAGCTTGCAAAGGAAATCTGCACTACAATGAAGTCTCACTTCCCCCCGGTCAAAAGGGCCATCTGAAAAAAGTGTAAAATCCAGAAAGGCAGGACAGGCCATGGAGAACTGGGAGCCTTGTTATGCTGATGGGCGGGATGTAAATTGCCAACAGACACTCGGGAGAAGTGTATGGTGTTTCCTGAAACGTCTAAAAAACAAAGCAACAGAGCCTAGGGCACTTCCACTTATGGTCCTATAGCTTAGGGAAATTAAAATAAAAAAGACACAGCCACCCCAAAGTTTGGGACGCCTCTGTTTACAAGAACCTCGTTTACCGTACAAGTTCAATATCACAGAAAGTGAAAAATGGATAAAGAACTTGTGGTACTTACGTACAATGCAGTATCACTCAGCAGTGAAATCTATGTCATCAGGCCCGTAGCAGCACAATGAGTGGATTCAGGTACGATGATTCTAACTGAAATAAGTCACACAGAAAAAGAAACATCATAAGATATCAGTAATACACGGAATGTAAACTTGGCTACACAGGAACTGAATTACAGAACAGAACAGGGTCTCAAATTTAGAAAACCAACTTATGCTTGTTTAAGGGGAAAGGTGAGTTGGGGTGCTGCATAAAACCAGAGATTGAAATGAGCACAGATAAAGTTCCTTAAGCCAAATATGGAATAGACAAGAGCTACTCCTTGCTCAACGAAATGGACTCAACACCGCATATTAAACGCCTAAGAATGTACCTGACTCTTAAGTATCTTAAAACCTATGGATTGCTATGTCTCCGAAAGAGAATCAAGCATGTGTACAGGGACATAAACGCAGCAGTGATAGGATTGGAGAGGTTCGGTGAGCAAATGAAGACCCTTTGAAGTCATATTGCATGGTACCCATTCCACGGGTTTCAACTACCCAGGTTTAAGGTATTCTTCCTTCAGCTAAAACATGCATGTGGAACCTAGAGTATGATCAACCATGTGATCGGGAGACGTGTTCAAATATGTCTCAGTTTTCGTACCCTGGTACTCGGGTGCAACATTCCAGACGCTTTACTAACACTCTCCCGACTTGGAGAGTCAGTCCCTTTAACCTCCTGTTTGGCCCAGTTTGCAATTTCTGCGGAAGATGAACAGGAATAGCGAGAACCAATGAGAGACTAGCTGGAGGTGTCTGGACGGGCAAATTTAACTCTCATTTCCCACCAGGAAGAGGAAATAACCAAAGGCTCAGCGTGCCGTGCTGGAACCAGATTAGGGCCTGAAGCCATCCTGCGGTGTTGCGGCCAGCTCACAAGAAAGCGAGTTGAAGAAAGGAGCTCAGGGGCACTGTAATTCACAAACCGGCAGAGTTATAAATGACAACTATCGTCCAAAAATATACTGAAGTAAGGCTGCCAAGAGGACTTGAAAGCGGGGCAGAATTGCAGGAAACTGATTTCAGGAGGTAGACTGGAATTGCATTGAAAGCATAGGAAAAGAGGCAGAACGTCCACAATGATGCACTTGGCCAAAAAGGGCGTATGCGTTTTTTCCTGAATATATTCAGGAAAAAACGCATACGCCCTTTTTGGCCAACCAAGCAAGCTTGCAAAGGAAATCTGCACTACAATGAAGTCTCACTTCCCCCCGGTCAAAAGGGCCATCTGAAAAAAGTGTAAAATCCAGAAAGGCAGGACAGGCCATGGAGAACTGGGAGCCTTGTTATGCTGATGGGCGGGATGTAAATTGCCAACAGACACTCGGGAGAAGTGTATGGTGTTTCCTGAAACGTCTAAAAAACAAAGCAACAGAGCCTAGGGCACTTCCACTTATGGTCCTATAGCTTAGGGAAATTAAAATCAAAAAGACACAGCCACCCCAAAGTTTGGGACGCCTCTGTTTACAAGAACCTCGTTTACCGTACAAGTTCAATATCACAGAAAGTGAAAAATGGATAAAGAACTTGTGGTACTTACGTACAATGCAGTATCACTCAGCAGTGAAATCTATGTCATCAGGCCCGTAGCAGCACAATGAGTGGATTCAGGTACGATGATTCTAACTGAAATAAGTCACACAGAAAAAGAAACATCATAAGATATCAGTAATACACGGAATGTAAACTTGGCTACACAGGAACTGAATTACAGAACAGAACAGGGTCTCAAATTTAGAAAACCAACTTATGCTTGTTTAAGGGTAAAGGTGAGTTGGGGTGCTGCATAAAACCAGAGATTGAAATGAGCACAGATAAAGTTCCTTAAGCCAAATATGGAATAGACAAGAGCTACTCCTTGCTCAACGAAATGGACTCAACACCGCATATTAAACGCCTAAGAATGTACCTGACTCTTAAGTATCTTAAAACCTATGGATTGCTATGTCTCCGAAAGAGAATCAAGCATGTGTACAGGGACATAAACGCAGCAGTGATAGGATTGGAGAGGTTCGGTGAGCAAATGAAGACCCTTTGAAGTCATATTGCATGGTACCCATTCCACGGGTTTCAACTACCCAGGTTTAAGGTATTCTTCCTTCAGCTAAAACATGCATGTGGAACCTAGAGTATGATCAACCATGTGATCGGGAGACGTGTTCAAATATGTCTCAGTTTTCGTACCCTGGTACTCGGGTGCAACATTCCAGACGCTTTACTAACACTCTCCCGACTTGGAGAGTCAGTCCCTTTAACCTCCTGTTTGGCCCAGTTTGCAATTTCTGCGGAAGATGAACAGGAATAGCGAGAACCAATGAGAGACTAGCTGGAGGTGTCTGGACGGGCAAATTTAACTCTCATTTCCCACCAGGAAGAGGAAATAACCAAAGGCTCAGCGTGCCGTGCCGGAACCAGATTAGGGCCTGAAGCCATCCTGCGGTGTTGCGGCCAGCTCACAAGAAAACGAGTTGAAGAAAGGAGCTCAGGGGCACTGTAATTCACAAACCTGCAGAGTTATAAATGACAACTATCGTCCAAAAATATACTGAAGTAAGGCTGCCAAGAGGACTTGAAAGCGGGGCAGAATTGCAGGAAACCGATTTCAGGAGGTAGACTGGAATTGCATTGAAAGCATAGGAAAAGAGGCAGAACGTCCACAATGATGCACTTGGCCAAAAAGGGCGTATGCGTTTTTTCCTGAATATATTCAGGAAAAAACGCATACGCCCTTTTTGGCCAACCAAGCAAGCTTGCAAAGGAAATCTGCACTACAATGAAGTCTCACTTCCCCCCGGTCAAAAGGGCCATCTGAAAAAAGTGTAAAATCCAGAAAGGCAGGACAGGCCATGGAGAACTGGGAGCCTTATTATACTGATGGGCGGGATGTACATTGCCAACATACACTGGGGAGAAGTGTATGGTGTTTCCTGAAACATCTAAAAAACAAAGCAACAGAGCCTAGGGCACTTCCACTTATGGTCCTATAGCTTAGGGAAATTAAAATCAAAAAGATACAGCCACCCCAATGTTTGGGACGCCTCTGTTTACAAGAACCTCGTTTACCGTACAAGTTCAATATCACAGAAAGTGAAAAATGGATAAAGAACTTGTGGTACTTACGTACAATGCAGTATCACTCAGCAGTGAAATCTATGTCATCAGGCCCGTAGCAGCACAATGAGTGGATTCAGGTACGATGATTCTAACTGAAATAAGTCACACAGAAAAAGAAACATCATAAGATATCAGTAATACACGGAATGTAAACTTGGCTACACAGGAACTGAATTACAGAACAGAACAGGGTCTCAAATTTAGAAAACCAACTTATGCTTGTTTAAGGGTAAAGGTGAGTTGGGGTGCTGCATAAAACCAGAGATTGAAATGAGCACAGATAAAGTTCCTTAAGCCAAATATGCAATAGACAAGAGCCACTCCTTGCTCAACGAAATGGACTCAACACCGCATATTAAACGCCTAAGAATGTACCTGACTCTTAAGTAACTTAAAACCTATAGATTGCTATGTCTCCGAAAGAGAATCAAGCATGTGTACAGGGACATAAACGCAGCAGTGATAGGATTGGAGAGGTTCGGTGAGCAAATGAAGACCCTTTGAAGTCATATTGCATGGTACCCATTCCACGGGATTCAACTACCCAGGTTTAAGGTATTCTTCCTTCAGCTAAAACATGCATGTGGAACCTAGAGTATGATCAACCATGTGATCGGGAGACGTGTTCAAATATGTCTCAGTTTTCGTACCCTGGTACTCGGGTGCAACATTCCAGACGCTTTACTAACACTCTCCCGACTTGGAGAGTTAGTCCCTTTAACCTCCTGTTTGGCCCAGTTTGCAATTTCTGCGGAAGATGAACAGGAATAGCGAGAACCAATGAGAGACTAGCTGGAGGTGTCTGGACGGGCAAATTTAACTCTCATTTCCCACCAGGAAGAGGAAATAACCAAAGGCTCAGCGTGCCGTGCCGGAACCAGATTAGGGCCTGAAGCCATCCTGCGGTGTTGCGGCCAGCTCACAAGAAAGCGAGTTGAAGAAAGGAGCTCAGGGGCACTGTAATTCACAAACCTGCAGAGTTATAAATGACAACTATCGTCCAAAAATATACTGAAGTAAGGCTGCCAAGAGGACTTGAAAGCGGGGCAGAATTGCAGGAAACCGATTTCAGGAGGTAGACTGGAATTGCATTGAAAGCATAGGAAAAGAGGCAGAACGTCCACAATGATGCACTTGGCCAAAAAGGGCGTATGCGTTTTTTCCTGAATATATTCAGGAAAAAACGCATACGCCCTTTTTGGCCAACCAAGCAAGCTTGCAAAGGAAATCTGCACTACAATGAAGTCTCACTTCCCCCCGGTCAAAAGGGCCATCTGAAAAAAGTGTAAAATCCAGAAAGGCAGGACAGGCCATGGAGAACTGGGAGCCTTGTTATGCTGATGGGCGGGATGTAAATTGCCAACAGACACTCGGGAGAAGTGTATGGTGTTTCCTGAAACGTCTAAAAAACAAAGCAACAGAGCCTAGGGCACTTCCACTTATGGTCCTATAGCTTAGGGAAATTAAAATCAAAAAGATACAGCCACCCCAATGTTTGGGACGCCTCTGTTTACAAGAACCTTGTTTACCGTACAAGTTCAATATCACAGAAAGTGAAAAATGGATAAAGAACTTGTGGTACTTACGTACAATGCAGTATCACTCAGCAGTGAAATCTATGTCATCAGGCCCGTAGCAGCACAATGAGTGGATTCAGGTACGATGATTCTAACTGAAATAAGTCACACAGAAAAAGAAACATCATAAGATATCAGTAATACACGGAATGTAAACTTGGCTACACAGGAACTGAATTACAGAACAGAACAGGGTCTCAAATTTAGAAAACCAACTTATGCTTGTTTAAGGGTAAAGGTGAGTTGGGGTGCTGCATAAAACCAGAGATTGAAATGAGCACAGATAAAGTTCCCTAAGCCAAATATGGAATAGACAAGAGCTACTCCTTGCTCAACGAAATGGACTCAACACCGCATATTAAACGCCTAAGAATGTACCTGACTCTTAAGTATCTTAAAACCTATGGATTGCTATGTCTCCGAAAGAGAATCAAGCATGTGTACAGGGACATAAACGCAGCAGTGATAGGATTGGAGAGGTTCGGTGAGCAAATGAAGACCCTTTGAAGTCATATTGCATGGTACCCATTCCACGGGTTTCAACTACCCAGGTTTAAGGTATTCTTCCTTCAGCTAAAACATGCATGTGGAACCTAGAGTATGATCAACCATGTGATCGGGAGACGTGTTCAAATATGTCTCAGTTTTCGTACCCTGGTACTCGGGTGCAACATTCCAGACGCTTTACTAACACTCTCCCGACTTGGAGAGTCAGTCCCTTTAACCTCCTGTTTGGCCCAGTTTGCAATTTCTGCGGAAGATGAACAGGAATAGCGAGAACCAATGAGAGACTAGCTGGAGGTGTCTGGACGGGCAAATTTAACTCTCATTTCCCACCAGGAAGAGGAAATAACCAAAGGCTCAGCGTGCCGTGCCGGAACCAGATTAGGGCCTGAAGCCATCCTGCGGTGTTGCGGCCAGCTCACAAGAAAGCGAGTTGAAGAAAGGAACTCAGGGGCACTGTAATTCACAAACCTGCAGAGTTATAAATGACAACTATCGTCCAAAAATATACTGAAGTAAGGCTGCCAAGAGGACTTGAAAGCGGGGCAGAATTGCAGGAAACCGATTTCAGGAGGTAGACTGGAATTGCATTGAAAGCATAGGAAAAGAGGCAGAACGTCCACAATGATGCACTTGGCCAAAAAGGGCGTATGCGTTTTTTCCTGAATATATTCAGGAAAAAACGCATACGCCCTTTTTGGCCAACCAAGCAAGCTTGCAAAGGAAATCTGCACTACAATGAAGTCTCACTTCCCCCCGGTCAAAAGGGCCATCTGAAAAAAGTGTAAAATCCAGAAAGGCAGGACAGGCCATGGAGAACTGGGAGCCTTGTTATGCTGATGGGCGGGATGTAAATTGCCAACAGACACTCGGGAGAAGTGTATGGTGTTTCCTGAAACGTCTAAAAAACAAAGCAACAGAGCCTAGGGCACTTCCACTTATGGTCCTATAGCTTAGGGAAATTAAAATAAAAAAGACACAGCCACCCCAAAGTTTGGGACGCCTCTGTTTACAAGAACCTCGTTTACCGTACAAGTTCAATATCACAGAAAGTGAAAAATGGATAAAGAACTTGTGGTACTTACGTACAATGCAGTATCACTCAGCAGTGAAATCTATGTCATCAGGCCCGTAGCAGCACAATGAGTGGATTCAGGTACGATGATTCTAACTGAAATAAGTCACACAGAAAAAGAAACATCATAAGATATCAGTAATACACGGAATGTAAACTTGGCTACACAGGAACTGAATTACAGAACAGAACAGGGTCTCAAATTTAGAAAACCAACTTATGCTTGTTTAAGGGGAAAGGTGAGTTGGGGTGCTGCATAAAACCAGAGATTGAAATGAGCACAGATAAAGTTCCTTAAGCCAAATATGGAATAGACAAGAGCTACTCCTTGCTCAACGAAATGGACTCAACACCGCATATTAAACGCCTAAGAATGTACCTGACTCTTAAGTATCTTAAAACCTATGGATTGCTATGTCTCCGAAAGAGAATCAAGCATGTGTACAGGGACATAAACGCAGCAGTGATAGGATTGGAGAGGTTCGGTGAGCAAATGAAGACCCTTTGAAGTCATATTGCATGGTACCCATTCCACGGGTTTCAACTACCCAGGTTTAAGGTATTCTTCCTTCAGCTAAAACATGCATGTGGAACCTAGAGTATGATCAACCATGTGATCGGGAGACGTGTTCAAATATGTCTCAGTTTTCGTACCCTGGTACTCGGGTGCAACATTCCAGACGCTTTACTAACACTCTCCCGACTTGGAGAGTCAGTCCCTTTAACCTCCTGTTTGGCCCAGTTTGCAATTTCTGCGGAAGATGAACAGGAATAGCGAGAACCAATGAGAGACTAGCTGGAGGTGTCTGGACGGGCAAATTTAACTCTCATTTCCCACCAGGAAGAGGAAATAACCAAAGGCTCAGCGTGCCGTGCCGGAACCAGATTAGGGCCTGAAGCCATCCTGCGGTGTTGCGGCCAGCTCACAAGAAAGCGAGTTGAAGAAAGGAGCTCAGGGGCACTGTAATTCACAAACCTGCAGAGTTATAAATGACAACTATCGTCCAAAAATATACTGAAGTAAGGCTGCCAAGAGGACTTGAAAGCGGGGCAGAATTGCAGGAAACCGATTTCAGGAGGTAGACTGGAATTGCATTGAAAGCATAGGAAAAGAGGCAGAACGTCCACAATGATGCACTTGGCCAAAAAGGGCGTATGCGTTTTTTCCTGAATATATTCAGGAAAAAACGCATACGCCCTTTTTGGCCAACCAAGCAAGCTTGCAAAGGAAATCTGCACTACAATGAAGTCTCACTTCCCCCCGGTCAAAAGGGCCATCTGAAAAAAGTGTAAAATCCAGAAAGGCAGGACAGGCCATGGAGAACTGGGAGCCTTGTTATGCTGATGGGCGGGATGTAAATTGCCAACAGACACTCGGGAGAAGTGTATGGTGTTTCCTGAAACGTCTAAAAAACAAAGCAACAGAGCCTAGGGCACTTCCACTTATGGTCCTATAGCTTAGGGAAATTAAAATCAAAAAGACACAGCCACCCCAAAGTTTGGGACGCCTCTGTTTACAAGAACCTGGTTTACCGTACAAGTTCAATATCATAGAAAGTGAAAAATGGATAAAGAACTTGTGGTACTTACGTACAATGCAGTATCACTCAGCAGTGAAATCTATGTCATCAGGCCCGTAGCAGCACAATGAGTGGATTCAGGTACGATGATTCTAACTGAAATAAGTCACACAGAAAAAGAAACATCATAAGATATCAGTAATACACGGAATGTAAACTTGGCTACACAGGAACTGAATTACAGAACAGAACAGGGTCTCAAATTTAGAAAACCAACTTATGCTTGTTTAAGGGGAAAGGTGAGTTGGGGTGCTGCATAAAACCAGAGATTGAAATGAGCACAGATAAAGTTCCTTAAGCCAAATATGGAATAGACAAGAGCTACTCCTTGCTCAACGAAATGGACTCAACACCGCATATTAAACGCCTAAGAATGTACCTGACTCTTAAGTATCTTAAAACCTATGGATTGCTATGTCTCCGAAAGAGAATCAAGCATGTGTACAGGGACATAAACGCAGCAGTGATAGGATTGGAGAGGTTCGGTGAGCAAATGAAGACCCTTTGAAGTCATATTGCATGGTACCCATTCCACGGGTTTCAACTACCCAGGTTTAAGGTATTCTTCCTTCAGCTAAAACATGCATGTGGAACCTAGAGTATGATCAACCATGTGATCGGGAGACGTGTTCAAATATGTCTCAGTTTTCGTACCCTGGTACTCGGGTGCAACATTCCAGACGCTTTACTAACACTCTCCCGACTTGGAGAGTCAGTCCCTTTAACCTCCTGTTTGGCCCAGTTTGCAATTTCTGCGGAAGATGAACAGGAATAGCGAGAACCAATGAGAGACTAGCTGGAGGTGTCTGGACGGGCAAATTTAACTCTCATTTCCCACCAGGAAGAGGAAACAACCAAAGGCTCAGCGTGCCGTGCCGGAACCAGATTAGGGCCTGAAGCCATCCTGCGGTGTTGCGGCCAGCTCACAAGAAAACGAGTTGAAGAAAGGAGCTCAGGGGCACTGTAATTCACAAACCTGCAGAGTTATAAATGACAACTATCGTCCAAAAATATACTGAAGTAAGGCTGCCAAGAGGACTTGAAAGCGGGGCAGAATTGCAGGAAACCGATTTCAGGAGGTAGACTGGAATTGCATTGAAAGCATAGGAAAAGAGGCAGAACGTCCACAATGATGCACTTGGCCAAAAAGGGCGTATGCGTTTTTTCCTGAATATATTCAGGAAAAAACGCATACGCCCTTTTTGGCCAACCAAGCAAGCTTGCAAAGGAAATCTGCACTACAATGAAGTCTCACTTCCCCCCGGTCAAAAGGGCCATCTGAAAAAAGTGTAAAATCCAGAAAGGCAGGACAGGCCATGGAGAACTGGGAGCCTTATTATACTGATGGGCGGGATGTACATTGCCAACAGACACTGGGGAGAAGTGTATGGTGTTTCCTGAAACATCTAAAAAACAAAGCAACAGAGCCTAGGGCACTTCCACTTATGGTCCTATAGCTTAGGGAAATTAAAATCAAAAAGATACAGCCACGCCAATGTTTGGGACGCCTCTGTTTACAAGAACCTCGTTTACCGTACAAGTTCAATATCACAGAAAGTGAAAAATGGATAAAGAACTTGTGGTACTTACGTACAATGCAGTATCACTCAGCAGTGAAATCTATGTCATCAGGCCCGTAGCAGCACAATGAGTGGATTCAGGTACGATGATTCTAACTGAAATAAGTCACACAGAAAAAGAAACATCATAAGATATCAGTAATACACGGAATGTAAACTTGGCTACACAGGAACTGAATTACAGAACAGAACAGGGTCTCAAATTTAGAAAACCAACTTATGCTTGTTTAAGGGTAAAGGTGAGTTGGGGTGCTGCATAAAACCAGAGATTGAAATGAGCACAGATAAAGTTCCTTAAGCCAAATATGCAATAGACAAGAGCCACTCCTTGCTCAACGAAATGGACTCAACACCGCATATTAAACGCCTAAGAATGTACCTGACTCTTAAGTATCTTAAAACCTATAGATTGCTATGTCTCCGAAAGAGAATCAAGCATGTGTACAGGGACATAAACGCAGCAGTGATAGGATTGGAGAGGTTCGGTGAGCAAATGAAGACCCTTTGAAGTCATATTGCATGGTACCCATTCCACGGGTTTCAACTACCCAGGTTTAAGTTATTCTTCCTTCAGCTAAAACATGCATGTGGAACCTAGAGTATGATCAACCATGTGATCGGGAGACGTGTTCAAATATGTCTCAGTTTTCGTACCCTGGTACTCGGGTGCAACATTCCAGACGCTTTACTAACACTCTCCCGACTTGGAGAGTCAGTCCCTTTAACCTCCTGTTTGGCCCAGTTTGCAATTTCTGCGGAAGATGAACAGGAATAGCGAGAACCAATGAGAGACTAGCTGGAGGTGTCTGGACGCGCAAATTTAACTCTCATTTCCCACCAGGAAGAGGAAATAACCAAAGGCTCAGCGTGCCGTGCCGGAACCAGATTAGGGCCTGAAGCCATCCTGCGGTGTTGCGGCCAGCTCACAAGAAAGCGAGTTGAAGAAAGGAGCTCAGGGGCACTGTAATTCACAAACCTGCAGAGTTATAAATGACAACTATCGTCCAAAAATATACTGAAGTAAGGCTGCCAAGAGGACTTGAAAGCGGGGCAGAATTGCAGGAAACCGATTTCAGGAGGTAGACTGGAATTGCATTGAAAGCATAGGAAAAGAGGCAGAACGTCCACAATGATGCACTTGACCAAAAAGGGCGTATGCGTTTTTTCCCGAATATATTCAGGAAAAAACGCATACGCCCTTTTTGGCCAACCAAGCAAGTTTGCAAAGGAAATCTGCACTACAATGAAGTCTCACTTCCCCCCGGTCAAAAGGGCCATCTGAAAAAAGTGTAAAATCCAGAAAGGCAGGACAGGCCATGGAGAACTGGGAGCCTTGTTATGCTGATGGGCGGGATGTAAATTGCCAACAGACACTCGGGAGAAGTGTATGGTGTTTCCTGAAACGTCTAAAAAACAAAGCAACAGAGCCTAGGGCACTTCCACTTATGGTCCTATACCTTAGGGAAATTAAAATCAAAAAGATACAGCCACCCCAATGTTTGGGACGCCTCTGTTTACAAGAACCTGGTTTACCGTACAAGTTCAATATCACAGAAAGTGAAAAATGGATAAAGAACTTGTGGTACTTACGTACAATGCAGTATCACTCAGCAGTGAAATCTATGTCATCAGGCCCGTAGCAGCACAGTGAGTGGATTCAGGTACGATGATTCTAACTGAAATAAGTCACACAGAAAAAGAAACATCATAAGATATCAGTAATACACGGAATGTAAACTTGGCTACACAGGAACTGAATTACAGAACAGAACAGGGTCTCAAATTTAGAAAACCAACTTATGCTTGTTTAAGGGGAAAGGTGAGATGGGGTGCTGCATAAAACCAGAGATTGAAATGAGCACAGATAAAGTTCCTTAAGCCAAATATGGAATAGACAAGAGCTACTCCTTGCTCAACGAAATGGACTCAACACCGCATATTAAACGCCTAAGAATGTACCTGACTCTTAAGTATCTTAAAACCTATGGATTGCTATGTCTACGAAAGAGAATCAAGCATGTGTACAGGGACATAAACGCAGCAGTGATAGGATTGGAGAGGTTCGGTGAGCAAATGAAGACCCTTTGAAGTCATATTGCATGGTACCCATTCCACGGGTTTCAACTACCCAGGTTTAAGGTATTCTTCCTTCAGCTAAAACATGCATGTGGAACCTAGAGTATGATCAACCATGTGATCGGGAGACGTGTTCAAATATGTCTCAGTTTTCGTACCCTGGTACTCGGGTGCAACATTCCAGACGCTTTACTAACACTCTCCCGACTTGGAGAGTCAGTCCCTTTAACCTCCTGTTTGGCCCAGTTTGCAATTTCTGCGGAAGATGAACAGGAATAGCGAGAACCAATGAGAGACTAGCTGGAGGTGTCTGGACGGGCAAATTTAACTCTCATTTCCCACCAGGAAGAGGAAATAACCAAAGGCTCAGTGTGCCGTGCTGGAACCAGATTAGGGCCTGAAGCCATCCTGCGGTGTTGCGGCCAGCTCACAAGAAAGCGAGTTGAAGAAAGGAGCTCAGGGGCACTGTAATTCACAAACCGGCAGAGTTATAAATGACAACTATCGTCCAAAAATATACTGAAGTAAGGCTGCCAAGAGGACTTGAAAGCGGGGCAGAATTGCAGGAAACTGATTTCAGGAGGTAGACTGGAATTGCATTGAAAGCATAGGAAAAGAGGCAGAACGTCCACAATGATGCACTTGGCCAAAAAGGGCGTATGCGTTTTTTCCTGAATATATTCAGGAAAAAACGCATACGCCCTTTTTGGCCAACCAAGCAAGCTTGCAAAGGAAATCTGCACTACAATGAAGTCTCACTTCCCCCCGGTCAAAAGGGCCATCTGAAAAAAGTGTAAAATCCAGAAAGGCAGGACAGGCCATGGAGAACTGGGAGCCTTGTTATGCTGATGGGCGGGATGTAAATTGCCAACAGACACTCGGGAGAAGTGTATGGTGTTTCCTGAAACGTCTAAAAAACAAAGCAACAGAGCCTAGGGCACTTCCACTTATGGTCCTATAGCTTAGGGAAATTAAAATCAAAAAGACACAGCCACCCCAAAGTTTGGGA
The DNA here is from genome assembly GCF_963455315.2 of Globicephala melas. Classification (NCBI taxonomy): domain Eukaryota; kingdom Metazoa; phylum Chordata; class Mammalia; order Artiodactyla; family Delphinidae; genus Globicephala; species Globicephala melas. Next base: position 806,219 of record NW_027207277.1, on the reverse strand, counting down.
CGCCTCTGTTTACAAGAACCTCGTTTACCGTACAAGTTCAATATCACAGAAAGTGAAAAATGGATAAAGAACTTGTGGTACTTACGTACAATGCAGTATCACTCAGCAGTGAAATCTATGTCATCAGGCCCGTAGCAGCACAATGAGTGGATTCAGGTACGATGATTCTAACTGAAATAAGTCACACAGAAAAAGAAACATCATAAGATATCAGTAATACACGGAATGTAAACTTGGCTACACAGGAACTGAATTACAGAACAGAACAGGGTCTCAAATTTAGAAAACCAACTTATGCTTGTTTAAGGGTAAAGGTGAGTTGGGGTGCTGCATAAAACCAGAGATTGAAATGAGCACAGATAAAGTTCCTTAAGCCAAATATGGAATAGACAAGAGCTACTCCTTGCTCAACGAAATGGACTCAACACCGCATATTAAACGCCTAAGAATGTACCTGACTCTTAAGTATCTTAAAACCTATGGATTGCTATGTCTCCGAAAGAGAATCAAGCATGTGTACAGGGACATAAACGCAGCAGTGATAGGATTGGAGAGGTTCGGTGAGCAAATGAAGACCCTTTGAAGTCATATTGCATGGTACCCATTCCACGGGTTTCAACTACCCAGGTTTAAGGTATTCTTCCTTCAGCTAAAACATGCATGTGGAACCTAGAGTATGATCAACCATGTGATCGGGAGACGTGTTCAAATATGTCTCAGTTTTCGTACCCTGGTACTCGGGTGCAACATTCCAGACGCTTTACTAACACTCTCCCGACTTGGAGAGTCAGTCCCTTTAACCTCCTGTTTGGCCCAGTTTGCAATTTCTGCGGAAGATGAACAGGAATAGCGAGAACCAATGAGAGACTAGCTGGAGGTGTCTGGACGGGCAAATTTAACTCTCATTTCCCACCAGGAAGAGGAAATAACCAAAGGCTCAGCGTGCCGTGCCGGAACCAGATTAGGGCCTGAAGCCATCCTGCGGTGTTGCGGCCAGCTCACAAGAAAACGAGTTGAAGAAAGGAGCTCAGGGGCACTGTAATTCACAAACCTGCAGAGTTATAAATGACAACTATCGTCCAAAAATATACTGAAGTAAGGCTGCCAAGAGGACTTGAAAGCGGGGCAGAATTGCAGGAAACCGATTTCAGGAGGTAGACTGGAATTGCATTGAAAGCATAGGAAAAGAGGCAGAACGTCCACAATGATGCACTTGGCCAAAAAGGGCGTATGCGTTTTTTCCTGAATATATTCAGGAAAAAACGCATACGCCCTTTTTGGCCAACCAAGCAAGCTTGCAAAGGAAATCTGCACTACAATGAAGTCTCACTTCCCCCCGGTCAAAAGGGCCATCTGAAAAAAGTGTAAAATCCAGAAAGGCAGGACAGGCCATGGAGAACTGGGAGCCTTATTATACTGATGGGCGGGATGTACATTGCCAACATACACTGGGGAGAAGTGTATGGTGTTTCCTGAAACATCTAAAAAACAAAGCAACAGAGCCTAGGGCACTTCCACTTATGGTCCTATAGCTTAGGGAAATTAAAATCAAAAAGATACAGCCACCCCAATGTTTGGGACGCCTCTGTTTACAAGAACCTCGTTTACCGTACAAGTTCAATATCACAGAAAGTGAAAAATGGATAAAGAACTTGTGGTACTTACGTACAATGCAGTATCACTCAGCAGTGAAATCTATGTCATCAGGCCCGTAGCAGCACAATGAGTGGATTCAGGTACGATGATTCTAACTGAAATAAGTCACACAGAAAAAGAAACATCATAAGATATCAGTAATACACGGAATGTAAACTTGGCTACACAGGAACTGAATTACAGAACAGAACAGGGTCTCAAATTTAGAAAACCAACTTATGCTTGTTTAAGGGTAAAGGTGAGTTGGGGTGCTGCATAAAACCAGAGATTGAAATGAGCACAGATAAAGTTCCTTAAGCCAAATATGCAATAGACAAGAGCCACTCCTTGCTCAACGAAATGGACTCAACACCGCATATTAAACGCCTAAGAATGTACCTGACTCTTAAGTAACTTAAAACCTATAGATTGCTATGTCTCCGAAAGAGAATCAAGCATGTGTACAGGGACATAAACGCAGCAGTGATAGGATTGGAGAGGTTCGGTGAGCAAATGAAGACCCTTTGAAGTCATATTGCATGGTACCCATTCCACGGGATTCAACTACCCAGGTTTAAGGTATTCTTCCTTCAGCTAAAACATGCATGTGGAACCTAGAGTATGATCAACCATGTGATCGGGAGACGTGTTCAAATATGTCTCAGTTTTCGTACCCTGGTACTCGGGTGCAACATTCCAGACGCTTTACTAACACTCTCCCGACTTGGAGAGTTAGTCCCTTTAACCTCCTGTTTGGCCCAGTTTGCAATTTCTGCGGAAGATGAACAGGAATAGCGAGAACCAATGAGAGACTAGCTGGAGGTGTCTGGACGGGCAAATTTAACTCTCATTTCCCACCAGGAAGAGGAAATAACCAAAGGCTCAGCGTGCCGTGCCGGAACCAGATTAGGGCCTGAAGCCATCCTGCGGTGTTGCGGCCAGCTCACAAGAAAGCGAGTTGAAGAAAGGAGCTCAGGGGCACTGTAATTCACAAACCTGCAGAGTTATAAATGACAACTATCGTCCAAAAATATACTGAAGTAAGGCTGCCAAGAGGACTTGAAAGCGGGGCAGAATTGCAGGAAACCGATTTCAGGAGGTAGACTGGAATTGCATTGAAAGCATAGGAAAAGAGGCAGAACGTCCACAATGATGCACTTGGCCAAAAAGGGCGTATGCGTTTTTTCCTGAATATATTCAGGAAAAAACGCATACGCCCTTTTTGGCCAACCAAGCAAGCTTGCAAAGGAAATCTGCACTACAATGAAGTCTCACTTCCCCCCGGTCAAAAGGGCCATCTGAAAAAAGTGTAAAATCCAGAAAGGCAGGACAGGCCATGGAGAACTGGGAGCCTTGTTATGCTGATGGGCGGGATGTAAATTGCCAACAGACACTCGGGAGAAGTGTATGGTGTTTCCTGAAACGTCTAAAAAACAAAGCAACAGAGCCTAGGGCACTTCCACTTATGGTCCTATAGCTTAGGGAAATTAAAATCAAAAAGATACAGCCACCCCAATGTTTGGGACGCCTCTGTTTACAAGAACCTTGTTTACCGTAAAAGTTCAATATCACAGAAAGTGAAAAATGGATAAAGAACTTGTGGTACTTACGTACAATGCAGTATCACTCAGCAGTGAAATCTATGTCATCAGGCCCGTAGCAGCACAATGAGTGGATTCAGGTACGATGATTCTAACTGAAATAAGTCACACAGAAAAAGAAACATCATAAGATATCAGTAATACACGGAATGTAAACTTGGCTACACAGGAACTGAATTACAGAACAGAACAGGGTCTCAAATTTAGAAAACCAACTTATGCTTGTTTAAGGGTAAAGGTGAGTTGGGGTGCTGCATAAAACCAGAGATTGAAATGAGCACAGATAAAGTTCCTTAAGCCAAATATGGAATAGACAAGAGCTACTCCTTGCTCAACGAAATGGACTCAACACCGCATATTAAACGCCTAAGAATGTACCTGACTCTTAAGTATCTTAAAACCTATGGATTGCTATGTCTCCGAAAGAGAATCAAGCATGTGTACAGGGACATAAACGCAGCAGTGATAGGATTGGAGAGGTTCGGTGAGCAAATGAAGACCCTTTGAAGTCATATTGCATGGTACCCATTCCACGGGTTTCAACTACCCAGGTTTAAGGTATTCTTCCTTCAGCTAAAACATGCATGTGGAACCTAGAGTATGATCAACCATGTGATCGGGAGACGTGTTCAAATATGTCTCAGTTTTCGTACCCTGGTACTCGGGTGCAACATTCCAGACGCTTTACTAACACTCTCCCGACTTGGAGAGTCAGTCGCTTTAACCTCCTGTTTGGCCCAGTTTGCAATTTCTGCGGAAGATGAACAGGAATAGCGAGAACCAATGAGAGACTAGCTGGAGGTGTCTGGACGGGCAAATTTAACTCTCATTTCCCACCAGGAAGAGGAAATAACCAAAGGCTCAGCGTGCCGTGCCGGAACCAGATTAGGGCCTGAAGCCATCCTGCGGTGTTGCGGCCAGCTCACAAGAAAGCGAGTTGAAGAAAGGAGCTCAGGGGCACTGTAATTCACAAACCTGCAGAGTTATAAATGACAACTATCGTCCAAAAATATACTGAAGTAAGGCTGCCAAGAGGACTTGAAAGCGGGGCAGAATTGCAGGAAACCGATTTCAGGAGGTAGACTGGAATTGCATTGAAAGCATAGGAAAAGAGGCAGAACGTCCACAATGATGCACTTGGCCAAAAAGGGCGTATGCGTTTTTTCCTGAATATATTCAGGAAAAAACGCATACGCCCTTTTTGGCCAACCAAGCAAGTTTGCAAAGGAAATCTGCACTACAATGAAGTCTCACTTCCCCCCGGTCAAAAGGGCCATCTGAAAAAAGTGTAAAATCCAGAAAGGCAGGACAGGCCATGGAGAACTGGGAGCCTTGTTATGCTGATGGGCGGGATGTAAATTGCCAACAGACACTCGGGAGAAGTGTATGGTGTTTCCTGAAACGTCTAAAAAACAAAGCAACAGAGCCTAGGGCACTTCCACTTATGGTCCTATAGCTTAGGGAAATTAAAATCAAAAAGATACAGCCACCCCAATGTTTGGGACGACTCTGTTTACAAGAACCTCGTTTACCGTACAAGTTCAATATCACAGAAAGTGAAAAATGGATAAAGAACTTGTGGTACTTATGTACAATGCAGTATCACTCAGCAGTGAAATCTATGTCATCAGGCCCGTAGCAGCACAATGAGTGGATTCAGGTACGATGATTCTAACTGAAATAAGTCACACAGAAAAAGAAACATCATAAGATATCAGTAATACACGGAATGTAAACTTGGCTACACAGGAACTGAATTACAGAACAGAACAGGGTCTCAAATTTAGAAAACCAACTTATGCTTGTTTAAGGGTAAAGGTGAGTTGGGGTGCTGCATAAAACCAGAGATTGAAATGAGCACAGATAAAGTTCCTTAAGCCAAATATGGAATAGACAAGAGCTACTCCTTGCTCAACGAAATGGACTCAACACCGCATATTAAACGCCTAAGAATGTACCTGACTCTTAAGTATCTTAAAACCTATGGATTGCTATGTCTCCGAAAGAGAATCAAGCATGTGTACAGGGACATAAACGCAGCAGTGATAGGATTGGAGAGGTTCGGTGAGCAAATGAAGACCCTTTGAAGTCATATTGCATGGTACCCATTCCACGGGTTTCAACTACCCAGGTTTAAGGTATTCTTCCTTCAGCTAAAACATGCATGTGGAACCTAGAGTATGATCAACCATGTGATCGGGAGACGTGTTCAAATATGTCTCAGTTTTCGTACCCTGGTACTCGGGTGCAACATTCCAGACGCTTTACTAACACTCTCCCGACTTGGAGAGTCAGTCCCTTTAACCTCCTGTTTGGCCCAGTTTGCAATTTCTGCGGAAGATGAACAGGAATAGCGAGAACCAATGAGAGACTAGCTGGAGGTGTCTGGACGGGCAAATTTAACTCTCATTTCCCACCAGGAAGAGGAAATAACCAAAGGCTCAGCGTGCCGTGCCGGAACCAGATTAGGGCCTGAAGCCATCCTGCGGTGTTGCGGCCAGCTCACAAGAAAACGAGTTGAAGAAAGGAGCTCAGGGGCACTGTAATTCACAAACCTGCAGAGTTATAAATGACAACTATCGTCCAAAAATATACTGAAGTAAGGCTGCCAAGAGGACTTGAAAGCGGGGCAGAATTGCAGGAAACCGATTTCAGGAGGTAGACTGGAATTGCATTGAAAGCATAGGAAAAGAGGCAGAACGTCCACAATGATGCACTTGGCCAAAAAGGGCGTATGCGTTTTTTCCTGAATATATTCAGGAAAAAACGCATACGCCCTTTTTGGCCAACCAAGCAAGCTTGCAAAGGAAATCTGCACTACAATGAAGTCTCACTTCCCCCCGGTCAAAAGGGCCATCTGAAAAAAGTGTAAAATCCAGAAAGGCAGGACAGGCCATGGAGAACTGGGAGCCTTATTATACTGATGGGCGGGATGTACATTGCCAACATACACTGGGGAGAAGTGTATGGTGTTTCCTGAAACATCTAAAAAACAAAGCAACAGAGCCTAGGGCACTTCCACTTATGGTCCTATAGCTTAGGGAAATTAAAATCAAAAAGATACAGCCACCCCAATGTTTGGGACGCCTCTGTTTACAAGAACCTCGTTTACCGTACAAGTTCAATATCACAGAAAGTGAAAAATGGATAAAGAACTTGTGGTACTTACGTACAATGCAGTATCACTCAGCAGTGAAATCTATGTCATCAGGCCCGTAGCAGCACAATGAGTGGATTCAGGTACGATGATTCTAACTGAAATAAGTCACACAGAAAAAGAAACATCATAAGATATCAGTAATACACGGAATGTAAACTTGGCTACACAGGAACTGAATTACAGAACAGAACAGGGTCTCAAATTTAGAAAACCAACTTATGCTTGTTTAAGGGTAAAGGTGAGTTGGGGTGCTGCATAAAACCAGAGATTGAAATGAGCACAGATAAAGTTCCTTAAGCCAAATATGCAATAGACAAGAGCCACTCCTTGCTCAACGAAATGGACTCAACACCGCATATTAAACGCCTAAGAATGTACCTGACTCTTAAGTAACTTAAAACCTATAGATTGCTATGTCTCCGAAAGAGAATCAAGCATGTGTACAGGGACATAAACGCAGCAGTGATAGGATTGGAGAGGTTCGGTGAGCAAATGAAGACCCTTTGAAGTCATATTGCATGGTACCCATTCCACGGGATTCAACTACCCAGGTTTAAGGTATTCTTCCTTCAGCTAAAACATGCATGTGGAACCTAGAGTATGATCAACCATGTGATCGGGAGACGTGTTCAAATATGTCTCAGTTTTCGTACCCTGGTACTCGGGTGCAACATTCCAGACGCTTTACTAACACTCTCCCGACTTGGAGAGTTAGTCCCTTTAACCTCCTGTTTGGCCCAGTTTGCAATTTCTGCGGAAGATGAACAGGAATAGCGAGAACCAATGAGAGACTAGCTGGAGGTGTCTGGACGGGCAAATTTAACTCTCATTTCCCACCAGGAAGAGGAAATAACCAAAGGCTCAGCGTGCCGTGCCGGAACCAGATTAGGGCCTGAAGCCATCCTGCGGTGTTGCGGCCAGCTCACAAGAAAGCGAGTTGAAGAAAGGAGCTCAGGGGCACTGTAATTCACAAACCTGCAGAGTTATAAATGACAACTATCGTCCAAAAATATACTGAAGTAAGGCTGCCAAGAGGACTTGAAAGCGGGGCAGAATTGCAGGAAACCGATTTCAGGAGGTAGACTGGAATTGCATTGAAAGCATAGGAAAAGAGGCAGAACGTCCACAATGATGCACTTGGCCAAAAAGGGCGTATGCGTTTTTTCCTGAATATATTCAGGAAAAAACGCATACGCCCTTTTTGGCCAACCAAGCAAGCTTGCAAAGGAAATCTGCACTACAATGAAGTCTCACTTCCCCCCGGTCAAAAGGGCCATCTGAAAAAAGTGTAAAATCCAGAAAGGCAGGACAGGCCATGGAGAACTGGGAGCCTTGTTATGCTGATGGGCGGGATGTAAATTGCCAACAGACACTCGGGAGAAGTGTATGGTGTTTCCTGAAACGTCTAAAAAACAAAGCAACAGAGCCTAGGGCACTTCCACTTATGGTCCTATAGCTTAGGGAAATTAAAATCAAAAAGATACAGCCACCCCAATGTTTGGGACGCCTCTGTTTACAAGAACCTTGTTTACCGTAAAAGTTCAATATCACAGAAAGTGAAAAATGGATAAAGAACTTGTGGTACTTACGTACAATGCAGTATCACTCAGCAGTGAAATCTATGTCATCAGGCCCGTAGCAGCACAATGAGTGGATTCAGGTACGATGATTCTAACTGAAATAAGTCACACAGAAAAAGAAACATCATAAGATATCAGTAATACACGGAATGTAAACTTGGCTACACAGGAACTGAATTACAGAACAGAACAGGGTCTCAAATTTAGAAAACCAACTTATGCTTGTTTAAGGGTAAAGGTGAGTTGGGGTGCTGCATAAAACCAGAGATTGAAATGAGCACAGATAAAGTTCCTTAAGCCAAATATGGAATAGACAAGAGCTACTCCTTGCTCAACGAAATGGACTCAACACCGCATATTAAACGCCTAAGAATGTACCTGACTCTTAAGTATCTTAAAACCTATGGATTGCTATGTCTCCGAAAGAGAATCAAGCATGTGTACAGGGACATAAACGCAGCAGTGATAGGATTGGAGAGGTTCGGTGAGCAAATGAAGACCCTTTGAAGTCATATTGCATGGTACCCATTCCACGGGTTTCAACTACCCAGGTTTAAGGTATTCTTCCTTCAGCTAAAACATGCATGTGGAACCTAGAGTATGATCAACCATGTGATCGGGAGACGTGTTCAAATATGTCTCAGTTTTCGTACCCTGGTACTCGGGTGCAACATTCCAGACGCTTTACTAACACTCTCCCGACTTGGAGAGTCAGTCGCTTTAACCTCCTGTTTGGCCCAGTTTGCAATTTCTGCGGAAGATGAACAGGAATAGCGAGAACCAATGAGAGACTAGCTGGAGGTGTCTGGACGGGCAAATTTAACTCTCATTTCCCACCAGGAAGAGGAAATAACCAAAGGCTCAGCGTGCCGTGCCGGAACCAGATTAGGGCCTGAAGCCATCCTGCGGTGTTGCGGCCAGCTCACAAGAAAGCGAGTTGAAGAAAGGAGCTCAGGGGCACTGTAATTCACAAACCTGCAGAGTTATAAATGACAACTATCGTCCAAAAATATACTGAAGTAAGGCTGCCAAGAGGACTTGAAAGCGGGGCAGAATTGCAGGAAACCGATTTCAGGAGGTAGACTGGAATTGCATTGAAAGCATAGGAAAAGAGGCAGAACGTCCACAATGATGCACTTGGCCAAAAAGGGCGTATGCGTTTTTTCCTGAATATATTCAGGAAAAAACGCATACGCCCTTTTTGGCCAACCAAGCAAGTTTGCAAAGGAAATCTGCACTACAATGAAGTCTCACTTCCCCCCGGTCAAAAGGGCCATCTGAAAAAAGTGTAAAATCCAGAAAGGCAGGACAGGCCATGGAGAACTGGGAGCCTTGTTATGCTGATGGGCGGGATGTAAATTGCCAACAGACACTCGGGAGAAGTGTATGGTGTTTCCTGAAACGTCTAAAAAACAAAGCAACAGAGCCTAGGGCACTTCCACTTATGGTCCTATAGCTTAGGGAAATTAAAATCAAAAAGATACAGCCACCCCAATGTTTGGGACGACTCTGTTTACAAGAACCTGGTTTACCGTACAAGTTCAATATCACAGAAAGTGAAAAATGGATAAAGAACTTGTGGTACTTATGTACAATGCAGTATCACTCAGCAGTGAAATCTATGTCATCAGGCCCGTAGCAGCACAATGAGTGGATTCAGGTACGATGATTCTAACTGAAATAAGTCACACAGAAAAAGAAACATCATAAGATATCAGTAATACACGGAATGTAAACTTGGCTACACAGGAACTGAATTACAGAACAGAACAGGGTCTCAAATTTAGAAAACCAACTTATGCTTGTTTAAGGGTAAAGGTGAGTTGGGGTGCTGCATAAAACCAGAGATTGAAATGAGCACAGATAAAGTTCCTTAAGCCAAATATGGAATAGACAAGAGCTACTCCTTGCTCAACGAAATGGACTCAACACCGCATATTAAACGCCTAAGAATGTACCTGACTCTTAAGTATCTTAAAACCTATGGATTGCTATGTCTCCGAAAGAGAATCAAGCATGTGTACAGGGACATAAACGCAGCAGTGATAGGATTGGAGAGGTTCGGTGAGCAAATGAAGACCCTTTGAAGTCATATTGCATGGTACCCATTCCACGGGTTTCAACTACCCAGGTTTAAGGTATTCTTCCTTCAGCTAAAACATGCATGTGGAACCTAGAGTATGATCAACCATGTGATCGGGAGACGTGTTCAAATATGTCTCAGTTTTCATACCCTGGTACTCGGGTGCAACATTCCAGACAATTTACTAACACTCTCCCGACTTGGAGAGTCAGTCCCTTTAACCTCCTGTTTGGCCCAGTTTGCAATTTCTGCGGAAGATGAACAGGAATAGCGAGAACCAATGAGAGACTAGCTGGAGGTGTCTGGACGGGCAAATTTAACTCTCATTTCCCACCAGGAAGAGGAAATAACCAAAGGCTCAGCGTGCCGTGCCGGAACCAGATTAGGGCCTGAAGCCATCCTGCGGTGTTGCGGCCAGCTCACAAGAAAACGAGTTGAAGAAAGGAGCTCAGGGGCACTGTAATTCACAAACCTGCAGAGTTATAAATGACAACTATCGTCCAAAAATATACTGAAGTAAGGCTGCCAAGAGGACTTGAAAGCGGGGCAGAATTGCAGGAAACCGATTTCAGGAGGTAGACTGGAATTGCATTGAAAGCATAGGAAAAGAGGCAGAACGTCCACAATGATGCACTTGGCCAAAAAGGGCGTATGCGTTTTTTCCTGAATATATTCAGGAAAAAACGCATACGCCCTTTTTGGCCAACCAAGCAAGTTTGCAAAGGAAATCTGCACTACAATGAAGTCTCACTTCCCCCCGGTCAAAAGGGCCATCTGAAAAAAGTGTAAAATCCAGAAAGGCAGGACAGGCCATGGAGAACTGGGAGCCTTGTTATGCTGATGGGCGGGATGTAAATTGCCAACAGACACTCGGGAGAAGTGTATGGTGTTTCCTGAAACATCTAAAAAACAAAGCAACAGAGCCTAGGGCACTTCCACTTATGGTCCTATAGCTTAGGGAAATTAAAATCAAAAAGATACAGCCACCCCAATGTTTGGGACGCCTCTGTTTACAAGAACCTCGTTTACCGTACAAGTTCAATATCACAGAAAGTGAAAAATGGATAAAGAACTTGTGGTACTTACGTACAATGCAGTATCACTCAGCAGTGAAATCTATGTCATCAGGCCCGTAGCAGCACAATGAGTGGATTCAGGTACGATGATTCTAACTGAAATAAGTCACACAGAAAAAGAAACATCATAAGATATCAGTAATACACGGAATGTAAACTTGGCTACACAGGAACTGAATTACAGAACAGAACAGGGTCTCAAATTTAGAAAACCAACTTATGCTTGTTTAAGGGTAAAGGTGAGTTGGGGTGCTGCATAAAACCAGAGATTGAAATGAGCACAGATAAAGTTCCTTAAGCCAAATATGGAATAGACAAGAGCTACTCCTTGCTCAACGAAATGGACTCAACACCGCATATTAAACGCCTAAGAATGTACCTGACTCTTAAGTATCTTAAAACCTATGGATTGCTATGTCTCCGAAAGAGAATCAAGCATGTGTACAGGGACATAAACGCAGCAGTGATAGGATTGGAGAGGTTCGGTGAGCAAATGAAGACCCTTTGAAGTCATATTGCATGGTACCCATTCCACGGGTTTCAACTACCCAGGTTTAAGGTATTCTTCCTTCAGCTAAAACATGCATGTGGAACCTAGAGTATGATCAACCATGTGATCGGGAGACGTGTTCAAATATGTCTCAGTTTTCGTACCCTGGTACTCGGGTGCAACATTCCAGACGCTTTACTAACACTCTCCCGACTTGGAGAGTCAGTCCCTTTAACCTCCTGTTTGGCCCAGTTTGCAATTTCTGCGGAAGATGAACAGGAATAGCGAGAACCAATGAGAGACTAGCTGGAGGTGTCTGGACGGGCAAATTTAACTCTCATTTCCCACCAGGAAGAGGAAATAACCAAAGGCTCAGCGTGCCGTGCCGGAACCAGATTAGGGCCTGAAGCCATCCTGCGGTGTTGCGGCCAGCTCACAAGAAAGCGAGTTGAAGAAAGGAGCTCAGGGGCACTGTAATTCACAAACCTGCAGAGTTATAAATGACAACTATCGTCCAAAAATATACTGAAGTAAGGCTGCCAAGAGGACTTGAAAGCGGGGCAGAATTGCAGGAAACCGATTTCAGGAGGTAGACTGGAATTGCATTGAAAGCATAGGAAAAGAGGCAGAACGTCCACAATGATGCACTTGGCCAAAAAGGGCGTATGCGTTTTTTCCTGAATATATTCAGGAAAAAACGCATACGCCCTTTTTGGCCAACCAAGCAAGCTTGCAAAGGAAATCTGCACTACAATGAAGTCTCACTTCCCCCCGGTCAAAAGGGCCATCTGAAAAAAGTGTAAAATCCAGAAAGGCAGGACAGGCCATGGAGAACTGGGAGCCTTGTTATACTGATGGGCGGGATGTACATTGCCAACAGACACTCGGGAGAAGTGTATGGTGTTTCCTGAAACATCTAAAAAACAAAGCAACAGAGCCTAGGGCACTTCCACTTATGGTCCTATAGCTTAGGGAAATTAAAATCAAAAAGATACAGCCACCCCAATGTTTGGGACGCCTCTGTTTACAAGAACCTCGTTTACCGTACAAGTTCAATATCACAGAAAGTGAAAAATGGATAAAGAACTTGTGGTACTTACGTACAATGCAGTATCACTCAGCAGTGAAATCTATGTCATCAGGCCCGTAGCAGCACAATGAGTGGATTCAGGTACGATGATTCTAACTGAAATAAGTCACACAGAAAAAGAAACATCATAAGATATCAGTAATACACGGAATGTAAACTTGGCTACACAGGAACTGAATTACAGAACAGAACAGGGTCTCAAATTTAGAAAACCAACTTATGCTTGTTTAAGGGGAAAGGTGAGTTGGGGTGCTGCATAAAACCAGAGATTGAAATGAGCACAGATAAAGTTCCTTAAGCCAAATATGGAATAGACAAGAGCTACTCCTTGCTCAACGAAATGGACTCAACACCGCATATTAAACGCCTAAGAATGTACCTGACTCTTAAGTATCTTAAAACCTATGGATTGCTATGTCTCCGAAAGAGAATCAAGCATGTGTACAGGGACATAAACGCAGCAGTGATAGGATTGGAGAGGTTCGGTGAGCAAATGAAGACCCTTTGAAGTCATATTGCATGGTACCCATTCCACGGGTTTCAACTACCCAGGTTTAAGGTATTCTTCCTTCAGCTAAAACATGCATGTGGAACCTAGAGTATGATCAACCATGTGATCGGGAGACGTGTTCAAATATGTCTCAGTTTTCGTACCCTGGTACTCGGGTGCAACATTCCAGACGCTTTACTAACACTCTCCCGACTTGGAGAGTCAGTCCCTTTAACCTCCTGTTTGGCCCAGTTTGCAATTTCTGCGGAAGATGAACAGGAATAGCGAGAACCAATGAGAGACTAGCTGGAGGTGTCTGGACGGGCAAATTTAACTCTCATTTCCCACCAGGAAGAGGAAATAACCAAAGGCTCAGCGTGCCGTGCCGGAACCAGATTAGGGCCTGAAGCCATCCTGCGGTGTTGCGGCCAACTCACAAGAAAACGAGTTGAAGAAAGGAGCTCAGGGGCACTGTAATTCACAAACCTGCAGAGTTATAAATGACAACTATCGTCCAAAAATATACTGAAGTAAGGCTGCCAAGAGGACTTGAAAGCGGGGCAGAATTGCAGGAAACCGATTTCAGGAGGTAGACTGGAATTGCATTGAAAGCATAGGAAAAGAGGCAGAACGTCCACAATGATGCACTTGGCCAAAAAGGGCGTATGCGTTTTTTCCTGAATATATTCAGGAAAAAACGCATACGCCCTTTTTGGCCAACCAAGCAAGCTTGCAAAGGAAATCTGCACTACAATGAAGTCTCACTTCCCCCACCCCCGGTCAAAAGGGCCATCTGAAAAAAGTGTAAAATCCAGAAAGGCAGGACAGGCCATGGAGAACTGGGAGCCTTGTTATGCTGATGGGCGGGATGTAAACTGCCAACAGACACTCGGGAGAAGTGTATGGTGTTTCCTGAAACATCTAAAAAACAAAGCAACAGAGCCTAGGGCACTTCCACTTATGGTCCTATAGCTTAGGGAAATTAAAATCAAAAAGATACAGCCACCCCAATGTTTGGGACGCCTCTGTTTACAAGAACCTCGTTTACCGTACAAGTTCAATATCACAGAAAGTGAAAAATGGATAAAGAACTTGTGGTACTTACGTACAATGCAGTATCACTCAGCAGTGAAATCTATGTCATCAGGCCCGTAGCAGCACAATGAGTGGATTCAGGTACGATGATTCTAACTGAAATAAGTCACACAGAAAAAGAAACATCATAAGATATCAGTAATACACGGAATGTAAACTTGGCTACACAGGAACTGAATTACAGAACAGAACAGGGTCTCAAATTTAGAAAACCAACTTATGCTTGTTTAAGGGTAAAGGTGAGTTGGGGTGCTGCATAAAACCAGAGATTGAAATGAGCACAGATAAAGTTCCTTAAGCCAAATATGGAATAGACAAGAGCTACTCCTTGCTCAACGAAATGGACTCAACACCGCATATTAAACGCCTAAGAATGTACCTGACTCTTAAGTATCTTAAAACCTATGGATTGCTATGTCTCCGAAAGAGAATCAAGCATGTGTACAGGGACATAAACGCAGCAGTGATAGGATTGGAGAGGTTCGGTGAGCAAATGAAGACCCTTTGAAGTCATATTGCATGGTACCCATTCCACGGGTTTCAACTACCCAGGTTTAAGGTATTCTTCCTTCAGCTAAAACATGCATGTGGAACCTAGAGTATGATCAACCATGTGATCGGGAGACGTGTTCAAATATGTCTCAGTTTTCGTACCCTGGTACTCGGGTGCAACATTCCAGACGCTTTACTAACACTCTCCCGACTTGGAGAGTCAGTCCCTTTAACCTCCTGTTTGGCCCAGTTTGCAATTTCTGCGGAAGATGAACAGGAATAGCGAGAACCAATGAGAGACTAGCTGGAGGTGTCTGGACGGGCAAATTTAACTCTCATTTCCCACCAGGAAGAGGAAATAACCAAAGGCTCAGCGTGCCGTGCCGGAACCAGATTAGGGCCTGAAGCCATCCTGCGGTGTTGCGGCCAACTCACAAGAAAACGAGTTGAAGAAAGGAGCTCAGGGGCACTGTAATTCACAAACCTGCAGAGTTATAAATGACAACTATCGTCCAAAAATATACTGAAGTAAGGCTGCCAAGAGGACTTGAAAGCGGGGCAGAATTGCAGGAAACCGATTTCAGGAGGTAGACTGGAATTGCATTGAAAGCATAGGAAAAGAGGCAGAACGTCCACAATGATGCACTTGGCCAAAAAGGGCGTATGCGTTTTTTCCTGAATATATTCAGGAAAAAACGCATACGCCCTTTTTGGCCAACCAAGCAAGCTTGCAAAGGAAATCTGCACTACAATGAAGTCTCACTTCCCCCACCCCCGGTCAAAAGGGCCATCTGAAAAAAGTGTAAAATCCAGAAAGGCAGGACAGGCCATGGAGAACTGGGAGCCTTGTTATGCTGATGGGCGGGATGTAAACTGCCAACAGACACTCGGGAGAAGTGTATGGTGTTTCCTGAAACATCTAAAAAACAAAGCAACAGAGCCTAGGGCACTTCCACTTATGGTCCTATAGCTTAGGGAAATTAAAATCAAAAAGATACAGCCACCCCAATGTTTGGGACGCCTCTGTTTACAAGAACCTCGTTTACCGTACAAGTTCAATATCACAGAAAGTGAAAAATGGATAAAGAACTTGTGGTACTTACGTACAATGCAGTATCACTCAGCAGTGAAATCTATGTCATCAGGCCCGTAGCAGCACAATGAGTGGATTCAGGTACGATGATTCTAACTGAAATAAGTCACACAGAAAAAGAAACATCATAAGATATCAGTAATACACGGAATGTAAACTTGGCTACACAGGAACTGAATTACAGAACAGAACAGGGTCTCAAATTTAGAAAACCAACTTATGCTTGTTTAAGGGTAAAGGTGAGTTGGGGTGCTGCATAAAACCAGAGATTGAAATGAGCACAGATAAAGTTCCTTAAGCCAAATATGGAATAGACAAGAGCTACTCCTTGCTCAACGAAATGGACTCAACACCGCATATTAAACGCCTAAGAATGTACCTGACTCTTAAGTATCTTAAAACCTATGGATTGCTATGTCTCCGAAAGAGAATCAAGCATGTGTACAGGGACATAAACGCAGCAGTGATAGGATTGGAGAGGTTCGGTGAGCAAATGAAGACCCTTTGAAGTCATATTGCATGGTACCCATTCCACGGGTTTCAACTACCCAGGTTTAAGGTATTCTTCCTTCAGCTAAAACATGCATGTGGAACCTAGAGTATGATCAACCATGTGATCGGGAGACGTGTTCAAATATGTCTCAGTTTTCGTACCCTGGTACTCGGGTGCAACATTCCAGACGCTTTACTAACACTCTCCCGACTTGGAGAGTCAGTCCCTTTAACCTCCTGTTTGGCCCAGTTTGCAATTTCTGCGGAAGATGAACAGGAATAGCGAGAACCAATGAGAGACTAGCTGGAGGTGTCTGGACGGGCAAATTTAACTCTCATTTCCCACCAGGAAGAGGAAATAACCAAAGGCTCAGCGTGCCGTGCCGGAACCAGATTAGGGCCTGAAGCCATCCTGCGGTGTTGCGGCCAACTCACAAGAAAAGGAGTTGAAGAAAGGAGCTCATGGGCACTGTAATTCACAAACCTGCAGAGTTATAAATGACAACTATCGTCCAAAAATATACTGAAGTAAGGCTGCCAAGAGGACTTGAAAGCGGGGCAGAATTGCAGGAAACCGATTTCAGGAGGTAGACTGGAATTGCATTGAAAGCATAGGAAAAGAGGCAGAACGTCCACAATGATGCACTTGGCCAAAAAGGGCGTATGCGTTTTTTCCTGAATATATTCAGGAAAAAACGCATACGCCCTTTTTGGCCAACCAAGCAAGCTTGCAAAGGAAATCTGCACTACAATGAAGTCTCACTTCCCCCCGGTCAAAAGGGCCATCTGAAAAAAGTGTAAAATCCAGAAAGGCAGGACAGGCCATGGAGAACTGGGAGCCTTGTTATGCTGATGGGCGGGATGTAAATTGCCAACAGACACTCAGGAGAAGTGTATGGTGTTTCCTGAAACATCTAAAAAACAAAGCAACAGAGCCTAGGGCACTTCCACTTATGGTCCTATAGCTTAGGGAAATTAAAATCAAAAAGATACAGCCACCCCAATGTTTGGCATGCCTCTGTTTACAAGAACCTCGTTTACCGTACAAGTTCAATATCACAGAAAGTGAAAAATGGATAAAGAACATGTGGTACTTACGTACAATGCAGTATCACTCAGCAGTGAAATCTATGTCATCAGGCCCGTAGCAGCACAATGAGTGGATTCAGGTACGATGATTCTAACTGAAATAAGTCACACAGAAAAAGAAACATCATAAGATATCAGTAATACACGGAATGTAAACTTGGCTACACAGGAACTGAATTACAGAACAGAACAGGGTCTCAAATTTAGAAAACCAACTTATGCTTGTTTAAGGGTAAAGGTGAGTTGGGGTGCTGCATAAAACCAGAGATTGAAATGAGCACAGATAAAGTTCCTTAAGCCAAATATGGAATAGACAAGAGCTACTCCTTGCTCAACGAAATGGACTCAACACCGCATATTAAACGCCTAAGAATGTACCTGACTCTTAAGTATCTTAAAACCTATGGATTGCTATGTCTCCGAAAGAGAATCAAGCATGTGTACAGGGACATAAACGCAGCAGTGATAGGATTGGAGAGGTTCGGTGAGCAAATGAAGACCCTTTGAAGTCATATTGCATGGTACCCATTCCACGGGTTTCAACTACCCAGGTTTAAGGTATTCTTCCTTCAGCTAAAACATGCATGTGGAACCTAGAGTATAATCAACCATGTGATCGGGAGACGTGTTCAAATATGTCTCAGTTTTCGTACCCTGGTACTCGGGTGCAACATTCCAGACGCTTTACTAACACTCTCCCGACTTGGAGAGTCAGTCCCTTTAACCTCCTGTTTGGCCCAGTTTGCAATTTCTGCGGAAGATGAACAGGAATAGCGAGAACCAATGAGAGACTAGCTGGAGGTGTCTGGACGGGCAAATTTAACTCTCATTTCCCACCAGGAAGAGGAAATAACCAAAGGCTCAGCGTGCCGTGCCGGAACCAGATTAGGGCCTGAAGCCATCCTGCGGTGTTGCGGCCAGCTCACAAGAAAACGAGTTGAAGAAAGGAGCTCAGGGGCACTGTAATTCACAAACCTGCAGAGTTATAAATGACAACTATCGTCCAAAAATATACTGAAGTAAGGCTGCCAAGAGGACTTGAAAGCGGGGCAGAATTGCAGGAAACCGATTTCAGGAGGTAGACTGGAATTGCATTGAAAGCATAGGAAAAGAGGCAGAACGTCCACAATGATGCACTTGGCCAAAAAGGGCGTATGCGTTTTTTCCTGAATATATTCAGGAAAAAACGCATACGCCCTTTTTGGCCAACCAAGCAAGCTTGCAAAGGAAATCTGCACTACAATGAAGTCTCACTTCCCCCCCCCCCGGTCAAAAGGGCCATCTGAAAAAAGTGTAAAATCCAGAAAGGCAGGACAGGCCATGGAGAACTGGGAGCCTTGTTATGCTGATGGGCGGGATGTCAATTGCCAACAGACACTCGGGAGAAGTGTATGGTGTTTCCTGAAACATCTAAAAAACAAAGCAACAGAGCCTAGGGCACTTCCACTTATGGTCCTATAGCTTAGGGAAATTAAAATCAAAAAGATACAGCCACCCCAATGTTTGGGACGCCTCTGTTTACAAGAACCTCGTTTACCGTACAAGTTCAATATCACAGAAAGTGAAAAATGGATAAAGAACTTGTGGTACTTACGTACAATGCAGTATCACTCAGCAGTGAAATCTATGTCATCAGGCCCGTAGCAGCACAATGAGTGGATTCAGGTACGATGATTCTAACTGAAATAAGTCACACAGAAAAAGAAACATCATAAGATATCAGTAATACACGGAATGTAAACTTGGCTACACAGGAACTGAATTACAGAACAGAACAGGGTCTCAAATTTAGAAAACCAACTTATGCTTGTTTAAGGGGAAAGGTGAGTTGGGGTGCTGCATAAAACCAGAGATTGAAATGAGCACAGATAAAGTTCCTTAAGCCAAATATGGAATAGACAAGAGCTACTCCTTGCTCAACGAAATGGACTCAACACCGCATATTAAACGCCTAAGAATGTACCTGACTCTTAAGTATCTTAAAACCTATGGATTGCTATGTCTCCGAAAGAGAATCAAGCATGTGTACAGGGACATAAACGCAGCAGTGATAGGATTGGAGAGGTTCGGTGAGCAAATGAAGACCCTTTGAAGTCATATTGCATGGTACCCATTCCACGGGTTTCAACTACCCAGGTTTAAGGTATTCTTCCTTCAGCTAAAACATGCATGTGGAACCTAGAGTATGATCAACCATGTGATCGGGAGACGTGTTCAAATATGTCTCAGTTTTCGTACCCTGGTACTCGGGTGCAACATTCCAGACGCTTTACTAACACTCTCCCGACTTGGAGAGTCAGTCCCTTTAACCTCCTGTTTGGCCCAGTTTGCAATTTCTGCGGAAGATGAACAGGAATAGCGAGAACCAATGAGAGACTAGCTGGAGGTGTCTGGACGGGCAAATTTAACTCTCATTTCCCACCAGGAAGAGGAAATAACCAAAGGCTCAGCGTGCCGTGCCGGAACCAGATTAGGGCCTGAAGCCATCCTGCGGTGTTGCGGCCAACTCACAAGAAAACGAGTTGAAGAAAGGAGCTCAGGGGCACTGTAATTCACAAACCTGCAGAGTTATAAATGACAACTATCGTCCAAAAATATACTGAAGTAAGGCTGCCAAGAGGACTTGAAAGCGGGGCAGAATTGCAGGAAACCGATTTCAGGAGGTAGACTGGAATTGCATTGAAAGCATAGGAAAAGAGGCAGAACGTCCACAATGATGCACTTGGCCAAAAAGGGCGTATGCGTTTTTTCCTGAATATATTCAGGAAAAAACGCATACGCCCTTTTTGGCCAACCAAGCAAGCTTGCAAAGGAAATCTGCACTACAATGAAGTCTCACTTCCCCCACCCCCGGTCAAAAGGGCCATCTGAAAAAAGTGTAAAATCCAGAAAGGCAGGACAGGCCATGGAGAACTGGGAGCCTTGTTATGCTGATGGGCGGGATGTAAACTGCCAACAGACACTCGGGAGAAGTGTATGGTGTTTCCTGAAACATCTAAAAAACAAAGCAACAGAGCCTAGGGCACTTCCACTTATGGTCCTATAGCTTAGGGAAATTAAAATCAAAAAGATACAGCCACCCCAATGTTTGGGACGCCTCTGTTTACAAGAACCTCGTTTACCGTACAAGTTCAATATCACAGAAAGTGAAAAATGGATAAAGAACTTGTGGTACTTACGTACAATGCAGTATCACTCAGCAGTGAAATCTATGTCATCAGGCCCGTAGCAGCACAATGAGTGGATTCAGGTACGATGATTCTAACTGAAATAAGTCACACAGAAAAAGAAACATCATAAGATATCAGTAATACACGGAATGTAAACTTGGCTACACAGGAACTGAATTACAGAACAGAACAGGGTCTCAAATTTAGAAAACCAACTTATGCTTGTTTAAGGGTAAAGGTGAGTTGGGGTGCTGCATAAAACCAGAGATTGAAATGAGCACAGATAAAGTTCCTTAAGCCAAATATGGAATAGACAAGAGCTACTCCTTGCTCAACGAAATGGACTCAACACCGCATATTAAACGCCTAAGAATGTACCTGACTCTTAAGTATCTTAAAACCTATGGATTGCTATGTCTCCGAAAGAGAATCAAGCACGTGTACAGGGACATAAACGCAGCAGTGATAGGATTGGAGAGGTTCGGTGAGCAAATGAAGACCCTTTGAAGTCATATTGCATGGTACCCATTCCACGGGTTTCAACTACCCAGGTTTAAGGTATTCTTCCTTCAGCTAAAACATGCATGTGGAACCTAGAGTATGATCAACCATGTGATCGGGAGACGTGTTCAAATATGTCTCAGTTTTCGTACCCTGGTACTCGGGTGCAACATTCCAGACGCTTTACTAACACTCTCCCGACTTGGAGAGTCAGTCCCTTTAACCTCCTGTTTGGCCCAGTTTGCAATTTCTGCGGAAGATGAACAGGAATAGCGAGAACCAAGGAGAGACTAGCTGGAGGTGTCTGGACGGGCAAATTTAACTCTCATTTCCCACCAGGAAGAGGAAATAACCAAAGGCTCAGCGTGCCGTGCCGGAACCAGATTAGGGCCTGAAGCCATCCTGCGGTGTTGCGGCCAGCTCACAAGAAAACGAGTTGAAGAAAGGAGCTCAGGGGCACTGTAATTCACAAACCTGCAGAGTTATAAATGACAACTATCGTCCAAAAATATACTGAAGTAAGGCTGCCAAGAGGACTTGAAAGCGGGGCAGAATTGCAGGAAACCGATTTCAGGAGGTAGACTGGAATTGCATTGAAAGCATAGGAAAAGAGGCAGAACGTCCACAATGATGCACTTGGCCAAAAAGGGCGTATGCGTTTTTTCCTGAATATATTCAGGAAAAAACGCATACGCCCTTTTTGGCCAACCAAGCAAGCTTGCAAAGGAAATCTGCACTACAATGAAGTCTCACTTCCCCCCGGTCAAAAGGGCCATCTGAAAAAAGTGTAAAATCCAGAAAGGCAGGACAGGCCATGGAGAACTGGGAGCCTTGTTATGCTGATGGGCGGGATGTAAATTGCCAACAGACACTCGGGAGAAGTGTATGGTGTTTCCTGAAACATCTAAAAAACAAAGCAACAGAGCCTAGGGCACTTCCACTTATGGTCCTATAGCTTAGGGAAATTAAAATCAAAAAGATACAGCCACCCCAATGTTTGGGACGCCTCTGTTTACAAGAACCTCGTTTACCGTACAAGTTCAATATCACAGAAAGTGAAAAATGGATAAAGAATTTGTGGTACTTACGTACAATGCAGTATCACTCAGCAGTGAAATCTATGTCATCAGGCCCGTAGCAGCACAATGAGTGGATTCAGGTACAATGATTCTAACTGAAATAAGTCACACAGAAAAAGAAACATCATAAGATATCAGTAATACACGGAATGTAAACTTGGCTACACAGGAACTGAATTACAGAACAGAACAGGGTCTCAAATTTAGAAAACCAACTTATGCTTGTTTAAGGGGAAAGGTGAGTTGGGGTGCTGCATAAAACCAGAGATTGAAATGAGCACAGATAAAGTTCCTTAAGCCAAATATGGAATAGACAAGAGCTACTCCTTGCTCAACGAAATGGACTCAACACCGCATATTAAACGCCTAAGAATGTACCTGACTCTTAAGTATCTTAAAACCTATGGATTGCTATGTCTCCGAAAGAGAATCAAGCATGTGTACAGGGACATAAACGCAGCAGTGATAGGATTGGAGAGGTTCGGTGAGCAAATGAAGACCCTTTGAAGTCATATTGCATGGTACCCATTCCACGGGTTTCAACTACCCAGGTTTAAGGTATTCTTCCTTCAGCTAAAACATGCATGTGGAACCTAGAGTATGATCAACCATGTGATCGGGAGACGTGTTCAAATATGTCTCAGTTTTCGTACCCTGGTACTCGGGTGCAACATTCCAGACGCTTTACTAACACTCTCCCGACTTGGAGAGTCAGTCCCTTTAACCTCCTGTTTGGCCCAGTTTGCAATTTCTGCGGAAGATGAACAGGAATAGCGAGAACCAATGAGAGACTAGCTGGAGGTGTCTGGACGGGCAAATTTAACTCTCATTTCCCACCAGGAAGAGGAAATAACCAAAGGCTCAGCGTGCCGTGCCGGAACCAGATTAGGGCCTGAAGCCATCCTGCGGTGTTGCGGCCAGCTCACAAGAAAACGAGTTGAAGAAAGGAGCTCATGGGCACTGTAATTCACAAACCTGCAGAGTTATAAATGACAACTATCGTCCAAAAATATACTGAAGTAAGGCTGCCAAGAGGACTTGAAAGCGGGGCAGAATTGCAGGAAACCGATTTCAGGAGGTAGACTGGAATTGCATTGAAAGCATAGGAAAAGAGGCAGAACGTCCACAATGATGCACTTGGCCAAAAAGGGCATATGCGTTTTTTCCTGAATATATTCAGGAAAAAACGCATACGCCCTTTTTGGCCAACCAAGCAAGCTTGCAAAGGAAATCTGCACTACAATGAAGTCTCACTTCCCCCCGGTCAAAAGGGCCATCTGAAAAAAGTGTAAAATCCAGAAAGGCAGGACAGGCCATGGAGAACTGGGAGCCTTGTTATGCTGATGGGCGGGATGTAAATTGCCAACAGACACTCGGGAGAAGTGTATGCTGTTTCCTGAAACATCTAAAAAACAAAGCAACAGAGCCTAGGGCACTTCCACTTATGGTCCTATAGCTTAGGGAAATTAAAATCAAAAAGATACAGCCACCCCAATGTTTGGGACGCCTCTGTTTACAAGAACCTCGTTTACCGTACAAGTTCAATATCACAGAAAGTGAAAAATGGATAAAGAACTTGTGGTACTTACGTACAATGCAGTATCACTCAGCAGTGAAATCTATGTCATCAGGCCCGTAGCAGCACAATGAGTGGATTCAGGTACGATGATTCTAACTGAAATAAGTCACACAGAAATAGAAACATCATAAGATATCAGTAATACACGGAATGTAAACTTGGCTACACAGGAACTGAATTACAGAACAGAACAGGGTCTCAAATTTAGAAAACCAACTTATGCTTGTTTAAGGGTAAAGGTGAGTTGGGGTGCTGCATAAAACCAGAGATTGAAATGAGCACAGATAAAGTTCCTTAAGCCAAATATGGAATAGACAAGAGCTACTCCTTGCTCAACGAAATGGACTCAACACCGCATATTAAACGCCTAAGAATGTACCTGACTCTTAAGTATCTTAAAACCTATGGATTGCTATGTCTCCGAAAGAGAATCAAGCATGTGTACAGGGACATAAACGCAGCAGTGATAGGATTGGAGAGGTTCGGTGAGCAAATGAAGACCCTTTGAAGTCATATTGCATGGTACCCATTCCACAGGTTTCAACTACCCAGGTTTAAGGTATTCTTCCTTCAGCTAAAACATGCATGTGGAACCTAGAGTATGATCAACCATGTGATCGGGAGACGTGTTCAAATATGTCTCAGTTTTCGTACCCTGGTACTCGGGTGCAACATTCCAGACGCTTTACTAACACTCTCCCGACTTGGAGAGTCAGTCCCTTTAACCTCCTGTTTGGCCCAGTTTGCAATTTCTGCGGAAGATGAACAGGAATAGCGAGAACCAATGAGAGACTAGCTGGAGGTGTCTGGACGGGCAAATTTAACTCTCATTTCCCACCAGGAAGAGGAAATAACCAAAGGCTCAGCGTGCCGTGCCGGAACCAGATTAGGGCCTGAAGCCATCCTGCGGTGTTGCGGCCAACTCACAAGAAAAGGAGTTGAAGAAAGGAGCTCATGGGCACTGTAATTCACAAACCTGCAGAGTTATAAATGACAACTATCGTCCAAAAATATACTGAAGTAAGGCTGCCAAGAGGACTTGAAAGCGGGGCAGAATTGCAGGAAACCGATTTCAGGAGGTAGACTGGAATTGCATTGAAAGCATAGGAAAAGAGGCAGAACGTCCACAATGATGCACTTGGCCAAAAAGGGCGTATGCGTTTTTTCCTGAATATATTCAGGAAAAAACGCATACGCCCTTTTTGGCCAACCAAGCAAGCTTGCAAAGGAAATCTGCACTACAATGAAGTCTCACTTCCCCCCGGTCAAAAGGGCCATCTGAAAAAAGTGTAAAATCCAGAAAGGCAGGACAGGCCATGGAGAACTGGGAGCCTTGTTATGCTGATGGGCGGGATGTAAACTGCCAACAGACACTCGGGAGAAGTGTATGGTGTTTCCTGAAACATCTAAAAAACAAAGCAACAGAGCCTAGGGCACTTCCACTTATGGTCCTATAGCTTAGGGAAATTAAAATCAAAAAGACACAGCCACCCCAAAGTTTGGGACGCCTCTGTTTACAAGAACCTCGTTTACCGTAGAAGTTCAATATCACAGAAAGTGAAAAATGGATAAAGAACTTGTGGTACTTACGTACAATGCAGTATCACTCAGCAGTGAAATCTATGTCATCAGGCCCGTAGCAGCACAATGAGTGGATTCAGGTACGATGATTCTAACTGAAATAAGTCACACAGAAAAAGAAACATCATAAGATATCAGTAATACACGGAATGTAAACTTGGCTACACAGGAACTGAATTACAGAACAGAACAGGGTCTCAAATTTAGAAAACCAACTTATGCTTGTTTAAGGGTAAAGGTGAGTTGGGGTGCTGCATAAAACCAGAGATTGAAATGAGCACAGATAAAGTTCCTTAAGCCAAATATGGAATAGACAAGAGCTACTCCTTGCTCAACGAAATGGACTCAACACCGCATATTAAACGCCTAAGAATGTACCTGACTCTTAAGTATCTTAAAACCTATGGATTGCTATGTCTCCGAAAGAGAATCAAGCATGTGTACAGGGACATAAACGCAGCAGTGATAGGATTGGAGAGGTTCGGTGAGCAAATGAAGACCCTTTGAAGTCATATTGCATGGTACCCATTCCACGGGTTTCAACTACCCAGGTTTAAGGTATTCTTCCTTCAGCTAAAACATGCATGTGGAACCTAGAGTATGATCAACCATGTGATCGGGAGACGTGTTCAAATATGTCTCAGTTTTCGTACCCTGGTACTCGGGTGCAACATTCCAGACGCTTTACTAACACTCTCCCGACTTGGAGAGTCAGTCCCTTTAACCTCCTGTTTGGCCCAGTTTGCAATTTCTGCGGAAGATGAACAGGAATAGCGAGAACCAATGAGAGACTAGCTGGAGGTGTCTGGACGGGCAAATTTAACTCTCATTTCCCACCAGGAAGAGGAAATAACCAAAGGCTCAGCGTGCCGTGCCGGAACCAGATTAGGGCCTGAAGCCATCCTGCGGTGTTGCGGCCAGCTCACAAGAAAACGAGTTGAAGAAAGGAGCTCAGGGGCACTGTAATTCACAAACCTGCAGAGTTATAAATGACAACTATCGTCCAAAAATATACTGAAGTAAGGCTGCCAAGAGGACTTGAAAGCGGGGCAGAATTGCAGGAAACCGATTTCAGGAGGTAGACTGGAATTGCATTGAAAGCATAGGAAAAGAGGCAGAACGTCCACAATGATGCACTTGGCCAAAAAGGGCGTATGCGTTTTTTCCTGAATATATTCAGGAAAAAACGCATACGCCCTTTTTGGCCAACCAAGCAAGCTTGCAAAGGAAATCTGCACTACAATGAAGTCTCACTTCCACCCCCCCGGTCAAAAGGGCCATCTGAAAAAAGTGTAAAATCCAGAAAGGCAGGACAGGCCATGGAGAACTGGGAGCCTTGTTATGCTGATGGGCGGGATGTCAATTGCCAACAGACACTCGGGAGAAGTGTATGGTGTTTCCTGAAACATCTAAAAAACAAAGCAACAGAGCCTAGGGCACTTCCACTTATGGTCCTATAGCTTAGGGAAATTAAAATCAAAAAGATACAGCCACCCCAATGTTTGGGACGCCTCTGTTTACAAGAACCTCGTTTACCGTACAAGTTCAATATCACAGAAAGTGAAAAATGGATAAAGAACATGTGGTACTTACGTACAATGCAGTATCACTCAGCAGTGAAATCTATGTCATCAGGCCCGTAGCAGCACAATGAGTGGATTCAGGTACGATGATTCTAACTGAAATAAGTCACACAGAAATAGAAACATCATAAGATATCAGTAATACACGGAATGTAAACTTGGCTACACAGGAACTGAATTACAGAACAGAACAGGGTCTCAAATTTAGAAAACCAACTTATGCTTGTTTAAGGGGAAAGGTGAGTTGGGGTGCTGCATAAAACCAGAGATTGAAATGAGCACAGATAAAGTTCCTTAAGCCAAATATGGAATAGACAAGAGCTACTCCTTGCTCAACGAAATGGACTCAACACCGCATATTAAACGCCTAAGAATGTACCTGACTCTTAAGTATCTTAAAACCTATGGATTGCTATGTCTCCGAAAGAGAATCAAGCATGTGTACAGGGACATAAACGCAGCAGTGATAGGATTGGAGAGGTTCGGTGAGCAAATGAAGACCCTTTGAAGTCATATTGCATGGTACCCATTCCACGGGTTTCAACTACCCAGGTTTAAGGTATTCTTCCTTCAGCTAAAACATGCATGTGGAACCTAGAGTATGATCAACCATGTGATCGGGAGACGTGTTCAAATATGTCTCAGTTTTCGTACCCTGGTACTCGGGTGCAACATTCCAGACGCTTTACTAACACTCTCCCGACTTGGAGAGTCAGTCCCTTTAACCTCCTGTTTGGCCCAGTTTGCAATTTCTGCGGAAGATGAACAGGAATAGCGAGAACCAATGAGAGACTAGCTGGAGGTGTCTGGACGGGCAAATTTAACTCTCATTTCCCACCAGGAAGAGGAAATAACCAAAGGCTCAGCGTGCCGTGCCGGAACCAGATTAGGGCCTGAAGCCATCCTGCGGTGTTGCGGCCAACTCACAAGAAAAGGAGTTGAAGAAAGGAGCTCATGGGCACTGTAATTCACAAACCTGCAGAGTTATAAATGACAACTATCGTCCAAAAATATACTGAAGTAAGGCTGCCAAGAGGACTTGAAAGCGGGGCAGAATTGCAGGAAACCGATTTCAGGAGGTAGACTGGAATTGCATTGAAAGCATAGGAAAAGAGGCAGAACGTCCACAATGATGCACTTGGCCAAAAAGGGCGTATGCGTTTTTTCCTGAATATATTCAGGAAAAAACGCATACGCCCTTTTTGGCCAACCAAGCAAGCTTGCAAAGGAAATCTGCACTACAATGAAGTCTCACTTCCCCCCGGTCAAAAGGGCCATCTGAAAAAAGTGTAAAATCCAGAAAGGCAGGACAGGCCATGGAGAACTGGGAGCCTTGTTATGCTGATGGGCGGGATGTAAACTGCCAACAGACACTCGGGAGAAGTGTATGGTGTTTCCTGAAACATCTAAAAAACAAAGCAACAGAGCCTAGGGCACTTCCACTTATGGTCCTATAGCTTAGGGAAATTAAAATCAAAAAGACACAGCCACCCCAAAGTTTGGGACGCCTCTGTTTACAAGAACCTCGTTTACCGTAGAAGTTCAATATCACAGAAAGTGAAAAATGGATAAAGAACTTGTGGTACTTACGTACAATGCAGTATCACTCAGCAGTGAAATCTATGTCATCAGGCCCGTAGCAGCACAATGAGTGGATTCAGGTACGATGATTCTAACTGAAATAAGTCACACAGAAAAAGAAACATCATAAGATATCAGTAATACACGGAATGTAAACTTGGCTACACAGGAACTGAATTACAGAACAGAACAGGGTCTCAAATTTAGAAAACCAACTTATGCTTGTTTAAGGGTAAAGGTGAGTTGGGGTGCTGCATAAAACCAGAGATTGAAATGAGCACAGATAAAGTTCCTTAAGCCAAATATGGAATAGACAAGAGCTACTCCTTGCTCAACGAAATGGACTCAACACCGCATATTAAACGCCTAAGAATGTACCTGACTCTTAAGTATCTTAAAACCTATGGATTGCTATGTCTCCGAAAGAGAATCAAGCATGTGTACAGGGACATAAACGCAGCAGTGATAGGATTGGAGAGGTTCGGTGAGCAAATGAAGACCCTTTGAAGTCATATTGCATGGTACCCATTCCACGGGTTTCAACTACCCAGGTTTAAGGTATTCTTCCTTCAGCTAAAACATGCATGTGGAACCTAGAGTATGATCAACCATGTGATCGGGAGACGTGTTCAAATATGTCTCAGTTTTCGTACCCTGGTACTCGGGTGCAACATTCCAGACGCTTTACTAACACTCTCCCGACTTGGAGAGTCAGTCCCTTTAACCTCCTGTTTGGCCCAGTTTGCAATTTCTGCGGAAGATGAACAGGAATAGCGAGAACCAATGAGAGACTAGCTGGAGGTGTCTGGACGGGCAAATTTAACTCTCATTTCCCACCAGGAAGAGGAAATAACCAAAGGCTCAGCGTGCCGTGCCGGAACCAGATTAGGGCCTGAAGCCATCCTGCGGTGTTGCGGCCAGCTCACAAGAAAACGAGTTGAAGAAAGGAGCTCAGGGGCACTGTAATTCACAAACCTGCAGAGTTATAAATGACAACTATCGTCCAAAAATATACTGAAGTAAGGCTGCCAAGAGGACTTGAAAGCGGGGCAGAATTGCAGGAAACCGATTTCAGGAGGTAGACTGGAATTGCATTGAAAGCATAGGAAAAGAGGCAGAACGTCCACAATGATGCACTTGGCCAAAAAGGGCGTATGCGTTTTTTCCTGAATATATTCAGGAAAAAACGCATACGCCCTTTTTGGCCAACCAAGCAAGCTTGCAAAGGAAATCTGCACTACAATGAAGTCTCACTTCCCCCCCCCCGGTCAAAAGGGCCATCTGAAAAAAGTGTAAAATCCAGAAAGGCAGGACAGGCCATGGAGAACTGGGAGCCTTGTTATGCTGATGGGCGGGATGTCAATTGCCAACAGACACTCGGGAGAAGTGTATGGTGTTTCCTGAAACATCTAAAAAACAAAGCAACAGAGCCTAGGGCACTTCCACTTATGGTCCTATAGCTTAGGGAAATTAAAATCAAAAAGATACAGCCACCCCAATGTTTGGGACGCCTCTGTTTACAAGAACCTCGTTTACCGTACAAGTTCAATATCACAGAAAGTGAAAAATGGATAAAGAACTTGTGGTACTTACGTACAATGCAGTATCACTCAGCAGTGAAATCTATGTCATCAGGCCCGTAGCAGCACAATGAGTGGATTCAGGTACGATGATTCTAACTGAAATAAGTCACACAGAAAAAGAAACATCATAAGATATCAGTAATACACGGAATGTAAACTTGGCTACACAGGAACTGAATTACAGAACAGAACAGGGTCTCAAATTTAGAAAACCAACTTATGCTTGTTTAAGGGTAAAGGTGAGTTGGGGTGCTGCATAAAACCAGAGATTGAAATGAGCACAGATAAAGTTCCTTAAGCCAAATATGGAATAGACAAGAGCTACTCCTTGCTCAACGAAATGGACTCAACACCGCATATTAAACGCCTAAGAATGTACCTGACTCTTAAGTATCTTAAAACCTATGGATTGCTATGTCTCCAAAAGAGAATCAAGCATGTGTACAGGGACATAACCGCAGCAGTGATAGGATTGGAGAGGTTCGGTGAGCAAATGAAGACCCTTTGAAGTCATATTGCATGGTACCCATTCCACGGGTTTCAACTACCCAGGTTTAAGGTATTCTTCCTTCAGCTAAAACATGCATGTGGAACCTAGAGTATGATCAACCATGTGATCGGGAGACGTGTTCAAATATGTCTCAGTTTTCATACCCTGGTACTCGGGTGCAACATTCCAGACGCTTTACTAACACTCTCCCGACTTGGAGAGTCAGTCCCTTTAACCTCCTGTTTGGCCCAGTTTGCAATTTCTGCGGAAGATGAACAGGAATAGCGAGAACCAATGAGAGACTAGCTGGAGGTGTCTGGACGGGCAAATTTAACTCTCATTTCCCACCAGGAAGGGGAAATAACCAAAGGCTCAGCGTGCCGTGCCGGAACCATATTAGGGCCTGAAGCCATCCTGCGGTGTTGCGGCCAGCTCACAAGAAAACGAGTTGAAGAAAGGAGCTCAGGGGCACTGTAATTCACAAACCTGCAGAGTTATAAATGACAACTATCGTCCAAAAATATACTGAAGTAAGGCTGCCAAGAGGACTTGAAAGCGGGGCAGAATTGCAGGAAACCGATTTCAGGAGGTAGACTGGAATTGCATTGAAAGCATAGGAAAAGAGGCAGAACGTCCACAATGATGCACTTGGTCAAAAAGGGCATATGCGTTTTTTCCTGAATATATTCAGGAAAAAACGCATACGCCCTTTTTGGCCAACCAAGCAAGCTTGCAAAGGAAATCTGCACTACAATGAAGTCTCACTTCCCCCCGGTCAAAAGGGCCATCTGAAAAAAGTGTAAAATCCAGAAAGGCAGGACAGGCCATGGAGAACTGGGAGCCTTGTTATGCTGATGGGCGGGATGTAAACTGCCAACAGACACTCGGGAGAAGTGTATGGTGTTTCCTGAAACATCTAAAAAACAAAGCAACAGAGCCTAGGGCACTTCCACTTATGGTCCTATAGCTTAGGGAAATTAAAATCAAAAAGACACAGCCACCCCAAAGTTTGGGATGCCTCTGTTTACAAGAACCTCGTTTACCGTACAAGTTCAATATCACAGAAAGTGAAAAATGGATAAAGAACTTGTGGTACTTACGTACAATGCAGTATCACTCAGCAGTGAAATCTATGTCATCAGGCCCGTAGCAGCACAATGAGTGGATTCAGGTACGATGATTGTAACTGAAATAAGTCACACAGAAAAAGAAACATCATAAGATATCAGTAATACACGGAATGTAAACTTGGCTACACAGGAACTGAATTACAGAACAGAACAGGGTCTCAAATTTAGAAAACCAACTTATGCTTGTTTAAGGGTAAAGGTGAGTTGGGGTGCTGCATAAAACCAGAGATTGAAATGAGCACAGATAAAGTTCCTTAAGCCAAATATGGAATAGACAAGAGCTACTCCTTGCTCAACGAAATGGACTCAACACCGCATATTAAACGCCTAAGAATGTACCTGACTCTTAAGTATCTTAAAACCTATGGATTGCTATGTCTCCGAAAGAGAATCAAGCATGTGTACAGGGACATAACCGCAGCAGTGATAGGATTGGAGAGGTTCGGTGAGCAAATGAAGACCCTTTGAAGTCATATTGCATGGTACCCATTCCACGGGTTTCAACTACCCAGGTTTAAGGTATTCTTCCTTCAGCTAAAACATGCATGTGGAACCTAGAGTATGATCAACCATGTGATCGGGAGACGTGTTCAAATATGTCTCAGTTTTCGTACCCTGGTACTCGGGTGCAACATTCCAGACGCTTTACTAACACTCTCCCGACTTGGAGAGTCAGTCCCTTTAACCTCCTGTTTGGCCCAGTTTGCAATTTCTGCGGAAGATGAACAGGAATAGCGAGAACCAATGAGAGACTAGCTGGAGGTGTCTGGACGGGCAAATTTAACTCTCATTTCCCACCAGGAAGAGGAAATAACCAAAGGCTCAGCGTGCCGTGCCGGAACCAGATTAGGGCCTGAAGCCATCCTGCGGTGTTGCGGCCAGCTCACAAGAAAACGAGTTGAAGAAAGGAGCTCAGGGGCACTGTAATTCACAAACCTGCAGAGTTATAAATGACAACTATCGTCCAAAAATATACTGAAGTAAGGCTGCCAAGAGGACTTGAAAGCGGGGCAGAATTGCAGGAAACCGATTTCAGGAGGTAGACTGGAATTGCATTGAAAGCATAGGAAAAGAGGCAGAACGTCCACAATGATGCACTTGGCCAAAAAGGGCGTATGCGTTTTTTCCTGAATATATTCAGGAAAAAACGCATACGCCCTTTTTGGCCAACCAAGCAAGCTTGCAAAGGAAATCTGCACTACAATGAAGTCTCACTTCCCCCCCCCCCCCGGTCAAAAGGGCCATCTGAAAAAAGTGTAAAATCCAGAAAGGGAGGACAGGCCATGGAGAACTGGGAGCCTTGTTATGCTGATGGGCGGGATGTAAATTGCCAACAGACACTCAGGAGAAGTGTATGGTGTTTCCTGAAACATCTAAAAAACAAAGCAACAGAGCCTAGGGCACTTCCACTTATGGTCCTATAGCTTAGGGAAATTAAAATCAAAAAGATACAGCCACCCCAATGTTTGGCACGCCTCTGTTTACAAGAACCTCGTTTACCGTACAAGTTCAATATCACAGAAAGTGAAAAATGGATAAAGAACATGTGGTACTTACGTACAATGCAGTATCACTCAGCAGTGAAATCTATGTCATCAGGCCCGTAGCAGCACAATGAGTGGATTCAGGTACGATGATTCTAACTGAAATAAGTCACACAGAAAAAGAAACATCATAAGATATCAGTAATACACGGAATGTAAACTTGGCTACACAGGAACTGAATTACAGAACAGAACAGGGTCTCAAATTTAGAAAACCAACTTATGCTTGTTTAAGGGTAAAGGTGAGTTGGGGTGCTGCATAAAACCAGAGATTGAAATGAGCACAGATAAAGTTCCTTAAGCCAAATATGGAATAGACAAGAGCTACTCCTTGCTCAACGAAATGGACTCAACACCGCATATTAAACGCCTAAGAATGTACCTGACTCTTAAGTATCTTAAAACCTATGGATTGCTATGTCTCCGAAAGAGAATCAAGCATGTGTACAGGGACATAAACGCAGCAGTGATAGGATTGGAGAGGTTCGGTGAGCAAATGAAGACCCTTTGAAGTCATATTGCATGGTACCCATTCCACGGGTTTCAACTACCCAGGTTTAAGGTATTCTTCCTTCAGCTAAAACATGCATGTGGAACCTAGAGTATAATCAACCATGTGATCGGGAGACGTGTTCAAATATGTCTCAGTTTTCGTACCCTGGTACTCGGGTGCAACATTCCAGACGCTTTACTAACACTCTCCCGACTTGGAGAGTCAGTCCCTTTAACCTCCTGTTTGGCCCAGTTTGCAATTTCTGCGGAAGATGAACAGGAATAGCGAGAACCAATGAGAGACTAGCTGGAGGTGTCTGGACGGGCAAATTTAACTCTCATTTCCCACCAGGAAGAGGAAATAACCAAAGGCTCAGCGTGCCGTGCCGGAACCAGATTAGGGCCTGAAGCCATCCTGCGGTGTTGCGGCCAGCTCACAAGAAAACGAGTTGAAGAAAGGAGCTCAGGGGCACTGTAATTCACAAACCTGCAGAGTTATAAATGACAACTATCGTCCAAAAATATACTGAAGTAAGGCTGCCAAGAGGACTTGAAAGCGGGGCAGAATTGCAGGAAACCGATTTCAGGAGGTAGACTGGAATTGCATTGAAAGCATAGGAAAAGAGGCAGAACGTCCACAATGATGCACTTGGCCAAAAAGGGCGTATGCGTTTTTTCCTGAATATATTCAGGAAAAAACGCATACGCCCTTTTTGGCCAACCAAGCAAGCTTGCAAAGGAAATCTGCACTACAATGAAGTCTCACTTCCCCCCCCCCCGGTCAAAAGGGCCATCTGAGAAAAGTGTAAAATCCAGAAAGGCAGGACAGGCCATGGAGAACTGGGAGCCTTGTTATGCTGATGGGCGGGATGTCAATTGCCAACAGACACTCGGGAGAAGTGTATGGTGTTTCCTGAAACATCTAAAAAACAAAGCAACAGAGCCTAGGGCACTTCCACTTATGGTCCTATAGCTTAGGGAAATTAAAATCAAAAAGATACAGCCACCCCAATGTTTGGGACGCCTCTGTTTACAAGAACCTCGTTTACCGTACAAGTTCAATATCACAGAAAGTGAAAAATGGATAAAGAACTTGTGGTACTTACGTACAATGCAGTATCACTCAGCAGTGAAATCTATGTCATCAGGCCCGTAGCAGCACAATGAGTGGATTCAGGTACGATGATTCTAACTGAAATAAGTCACACAGAAAAAGAAACATCATAAGATATCAGTAATACACGGAATGTAAACTTGGCTACACAGGAACTGAATTACAGAACAGAACAGGGTCTCAAATTTAGAAAACCAACTTATGCTTGTTTAAGGGTAAAGGTGAGTTGGGGTGCTGCATAAAACCAGAGATTGAAATGAGCACAGATAAAGTTCCTTAAGTCAAATATGGAATAGACAAGAGCTAC
Organism: Globicephala melas; assembly: GCF_963455315.2. Lineage (NCBI taxonomy): Eukaryota > Metazoa > Chordata > Mammalia > Artiodactyla > Delphinidae > Globicephala > Globicephala melas. The sequence continues at coordinate 771,019 of NW_027207277.1, read as the reverse complement.
TCCTTGCTCAACGAAATGGACTCAACACCGCATATTAAACGCCTAAGAATGTACCTGACTCTTAAGTATCTTAAAACCTATGGATTGCTATGTCTCCAAAAGAGAATCAAGCATGTGTACAGGGACATAACCGCAGCAGTGATAGGATTGGAGAGGTTCGGTGAGCAAATGAAGACCCTTTGAAGTCATATTGCATGGTACCCATTCCACGGGTTTCAACTACCCAGGTTTAAGGTATTCTTCCTTCAGCTAAAACATGCATGTGGAACCTAGAGTATGATCAACCATGTGATCGGGAGACGTGTTCAAATATGTCTCAGTTTTCGTACCCTGGTACTCGGGTGCAACATTCCAGACGCTTTACTAACACTCTCCCGACTTGGAGAGTCAGTCCCTTTAACCTCCTGTTTGGCCCAGTTTGCAATTTCTGCGGAAGATGAACAGGAATAGCGAGAACCAATGAGAGACTAGCTGGAGGTGTCTGGACGGGCAAATTTAACTCTCATTTCCCACCAGGAAGGGGAAATAACCAAAGGCTCAGCGTGCCGTGCCGGAACCAGATTAGGGCCTGAAGCCATCCTGCGGTGTTGCGGCCAGCTCACAAGAAAACGAGTTGAAGAAAGGAGCTCAGGGGCACTGTAATTCACAAACCTGCAGAGTTATAAATGACAACTATCGTCCAAAAATATACTGAAGTAAGGCTGCCAAGAGGACTTGAAAGCGGGGCAGAATTGCAGGAAACCGATTTCAGGAGGTAGACTGGAATTGCATTGAAAGCATAGGAAAAGAGGCAGAACGTCCACAATGATGCACTTGGTCAAAAAGGGCGTATGCGTTTTTTCCTGAATATATTCAGGAAAAAACGCATACGCCCTTTTTGGCCAACCAAGCAAGCTTGCAAAGGAAATCTGCACTACAATGAAGTCTCACTTCCCCCCGGTCAAAAGGGCCATCTGAAAAAAGTGTAAAATCCAGAAAGGCAGGACAGGCCATGGAGAACTGGGAGCCTTGTTATGCTGATGGGCGGGATGTAAACTGCCAACAGACACTCCGGAGAAGTGTATGGTGTTTACTGAAACATCTAAAAAACAAAGCAACAGAGCCTAGGGCACTTCCACTTATGGTCCTATAGCTTAGGGAAATTAAAATCAAAAAAACACAGCCACCCCAAAGTTTGGGATGCCTCTGTTTACAAGAACCTCGTTTACCGTACAAGTTCAATATCACAGAAAGTGAAAAATGGATAAAGAACTTGTGGTACTTACGTACAATGCAGTATCACTCAGCAGTGAAATCTATGTCATCAGGCCCGTAGCAGCACAATGAGTGGATTCAGGTACGATGATTCTAACTGAAATAAGTCACACAGAAAAAGAAACATCATAAGATATCAGTAATACACGGAATGTAAACTTGGCTACACAGGAACTGAATTACAGAACAGAACAGGGTCTCAAATTTAGAAAACCAACTTATGCTTGTTTAAGGGTAAAGGTGAGTTGGGGTGCTGCATAAAACCAGAGATTGAAATGAGCACAGATAAAGTTCCTTAAGCCAAATATGGAATAGACAAGAGCTACTCCTTGCTCAACGAAATGGACTCAACACCGCATATTAAACGCCTAAGAATGTACCTGACTCTTAAGTATCTTAAAACCTATGGATTGCTATGTCTCCGAAAGAGAATCAAGCATGTGTACAGGGACATAACCGCAGCAGTGATAGGATTGGAGAGGTTCGGTGAGCAAATGAAGACCCTTTGAAGTCATATTGCATGGTACCCATTCCACGGGTTTCAACTACCCAGGTTTAAGGTATTCTTCCTTCAGCTAAAACATGCATGTGGAACCTAGAGTATGATCAACCATGTGATCGGGAGACGTGTTCAAATATGTCTCAGTTTTCGTACCCTGGTACTCGGGTGCAACATTCCAGACGCTTTACTAACACTCTCCCGACTTGGAGAGTCAGTCCCTTTAACCTCCTGTTTGGCCCAGTTTGCAATTTCTGCGGAAGATGAACAGGAATAGCGAGAACCAATGAGAGACTAGCTGGAGGTGTCTGGACGGGCAAATTTAACTCTCATTTCCCACCAGGAAGAGGAAATAACCAAAGGCTCAGCGTGCCGTGCCGGAACCAGATTAGGGCCTGAAGCCATCCTGCGGTGTTGCGGCCAGCTCACAAGAAAACGAGTTGAAGAAAGGAGCTCAGGGGCACTGTAATTCACAAACCTGCAGAGTTATAAATGACAACTATCGTCCAAAAATATACTGAAGTAAGGCTGCCAAGAGGACTTGAAAGCGGGGCAGAATTGCAGGAAACCGATTTCAGGAGGTAGACTGGAATTGCATTGAAAGCATAGGAAAAGAGGCAGAACGTCCACAATGATGCACTTGGCCAAAAAGGGCGTATGCGTTTTTTCCTGAATATATTCAGGAAAAAACGCATACGCCCTTTTTGGCCAACCAAGCAAGCTTGCAAAGGAAATCTACACTACAATGAAGTCTCACTTCCCCCCGGTCAAAAGGGCCATCTGAAAAAAGTGTAAAATCCAGAAAGGCAGGACAGGCCATGGAGAACTGGTAGCCTTGTTATGCTGATGGGCGGGATGTACATTGCCAACAGACACTCGGGAGAAGTGTATGGTGTTTCCTGAAACATCTAAAAAACAAAGCAACAGAGCCTAGGGCACTTCCACTTATGGTCCTATAGCTTAGGGAAATTAAAATCAAAAAGATACAGCCACCCCAATGTTTGGGACGCCTCTGTTTACAAGAACCTCGTTTACCGTACAAGTTCAATATCACAGAAAGTGAAAAATGGATAAAGAACTTGTGGTACTTACGTACAATGCAGTATCACTCAGCAGTGAAATCTATGTCATCAGGCCCGTAGCAGCACAATGAGTGGATTCAGGTACGATGATTCTAACTGAAATAAGTCACACAGAAAAAGAAACATCATAAGATATCAGTAATACACGGAATGTAAACTTGGCTACACAGGAACTGAATTACAGAACAGAAAAGGGTCTCAAATTTAGAAAACCAACTTATGCTTGTTTAAGGGTAAAGGTGAGTTGGGGTGCTGCATAAAACCAGAGATTGAAATGAGCACAGATAAAGTTCCTTAAGCCAAATATGGAATAGACAAGAGCTACTCCTTGCTCAACGAAATGGACTCAACACCGCATATTAAACGCCTAAGAATGTACCTGACTCTTAAGTATCTTAAAACCTATGGATTGCTATGTCTCCGAAAGAGAATCAAGCATGTGTACAGGGACATAAACGCAGCAGTGATAGGATTGGAGAGGTTCGGTGAGCAAATGAAGACCCTTTGAAGTCATATTGCATGGTACCCATTCCACGGGTTTCAACTACCCAGGTTTAAGGTATTCTTCCTTCAGCTAAAACATGCATGTGGAACCTAGAGTATGATCAACCATGTGATTGGGAGACGTGTTCAAATATGTCTCAGTTTTCGTACCCTGGTACTCGGGTGCAACATTCCAGACGCTTTACTAACACTCTCCAGACTTGGAGAGTCAGTCCCTTTAACCTCCTGTTTGGCCCAGTTTGCAATTTCTGCGGAAGATGAACAGGAATAGCGAGAACCAATGAGAGACTAGCTGGAGGTGTCTGGACGGGCAAATTTAACTCTCATTTCCCACCAGGAAGAGGAAATAACCAAAGGCTCAGCGTGCCGTGCCGGAACCAGATTAGGGCCTGAAGCCATCCTGCGGTGTTGCGGCCAGCTCACAAGAAAACGAGTTGAAGAAAGGAGCTCAGGGGCACTGTAATTCACAAACCTGCAGAGTTATAAATGACAACTATCGTCCAAAAATATACTGAAGTAAGGCTGCCAAGAGGACTTGAAAGCGGGGCAGAATTGCAGGAAACCGATTTCAGGAGGTAGACTGGAATTGCATTGAAAGCATAGGAAAAGAGGCAGAACGTCCACAATGATGCACTTGGCCAAAAAGGGCGTATGCGTTTTTTCCTGAATATATTCAGGAAAAAACGCATACGCCCTTTTTGGCCAACCAAGCAAGCTTGCAAAGGAAATCTGCACTACAATGAAGTCTCACTTCCCCCCGGTCAAAAGGGTCATCTGAAAAAAGTGTAAAATCCAGAAAGGCAGGACAGGCCATGGAGAACTGGGAGCCTTGTTATGCTGATGGGCGGGATGTAAATTGCCAACAGACACTCGGGAGAAGTGTATGGTGTTTCCTGAAACATCTAAAAAACAAAGCAACAGAGCCTAGGGCACTTCCACTTATGGTCCTATAGCTTAGGGAAATTAAAATCAAAAAGATACAGCCACCCCACAGTTTGGGACGCCTCTGTTTACAAGAACCTCGTTTACCGTACAAGTTCAATATCACAGAAAGTGAAAAATGGATAAAGAACTTGTGGTACTTACGTACAATGCAGTATCACTCAGCAGTGAAATCTATGTCATCAGGCCCGTAGCAGCACAATGAGTGGATTCAGGTACGATGATTCTAACTGAAATAAGTCACACAGAAAAAGAAACATCATAAGATATCAGTAATACACGGAATGTAAACTTGGCTACACAGGAACTGAATTACAGAACAGAACAGGGTCTCAAATTTAGAAAACCAACTTATGCTTGTTTAAGGGTAAAGGTGAGTTGGGGTGCTGCATAAAACCAGAGATTGAAATGAGCACAGATAAAGTTCCTTAAGCCAAATATGGAATAGACAAGAGCTACTCCTTGCTCAACGAAATGGACTCAACACCGCATATTAAACGCCTAAGAATGTACCTGACTCTTAAGTATCTTAAAACCTATGGATTGCTATGTCTCCGAAAGAGAATCAAGCATGTGTACAGGGACATAACCGCAGCAGTGATAGGATTGGAGAGGTTCGGTGAGCAAATGAAGACCCTTTGAAGTCATATTGCATGGTACCCATTCCACGGGTTTCAACTACCCAGGTTTAAGGTATTCTTCCTTCAGCTAAAACATGCATGTGGAACCTAGAGTATGATCAACCATGTGATCGGGAGACGTGTTCAAATATGTCTCAGTTTTCGTACCCTGGTACTCGGGTGCAACATTCCAGACGCTTTACTAACACTCTCCCGACTTGGAGAGTCAGTCCCTTTAACCTCCTGTTTGGCCCAGTTTGCAATTTCTGCGGAAGATGAACAGGAATAGCGAGAACCAATGAGAGGCTAGCTGGAGGTGTCTGGACGGGCAAATTTAACTCTCATTTCCCACCAGGAAGAGGAAATAACCAAAGGCTCAGCGTGCCGTGCCGGAACCAGATTAGGGCCTGAAGCCATCCTGCAGTGTTGCGGCCAGCTCACAAGAAAACGAGTTGAAGAAAGGAGCTCAGGGGCACTGTAATTCACAAACCTGCAGAGTTATAAATGACAACTATCGTCCAAAAATATACTGAAGTAAGGCTGCCAAGAGGACTTGAAAGCGGGGCAGAATTGCAGGAAACCGATTTCAGGAGGTAGACTGGAATTGCATTGAAAGCATAGGAAAAGAGGCAGAACGTCCACAATGATGCACTTGGCCAAAAAGGGCGTATGCGTTTTTTCCTGAATATATTCAGGAAAAAACGCATACGCCCTTTTTGGCCAACCAAGCAAGCTTGCAAAGGAAATCTACACTACAATGAAGTCTCACTTCCCCCCGGTCAAAAGGGCCATCTGAAAAAAGTGTAAAATCCAGAAAGGCAGGACAGGCCATGGAGAACTGGGAGCCTTGTTATGCTGATGGGCGGGATGTACATTGCCAACAGACACTCGGGAGAAGTGTATGGTGTTTCCTGAAACATCTAAAAAACAAAGCAACAGAGCCTAGGGCACTTCCACTTATGGTCCTATAGCTTAGGGAAATTAAAATCAAAAAGATACAGCCACCCCAATGTTTGGGACGCCTCTGTTTACAAGAACCTCGTTTACCGTACAAGTTCAATATCACAGAAAGTGAAAAATGGATAAAGAACTTGTGGTACTTACGTACAATGCAGTATCACTCAGCAGTGAAATCTATGTCATCAGGCCCGTAGCAGCACAATGAGTGGATTCAGGTACGATGATTCTAACTGAAATAAGTCACACAGAAAAAGAAACATCATAAGATATCAGTAATACACGGAATGTAAACTTGGCTACACAGGAACTGAATTACAGAACAGAACAGGGTCTCAAATTTAGAAAACCAACTTATGCTTGTTTAAGGGTAAAGGTGAGTTGGGGTGCTGCATAAAACCAGAGATTGAAATGAGCACAGATAAAGTTCCTTAAGCCAAATATGGAATAGACAAGAGCTACTCCTTGCTCAACGAAATGGACTCAACACCGCATATTAAACGCCTAAGAATGTACCTGACTCTTAAGTATCTTAAAACCTATGGATTGCTATGTCTCCGAAAGAGAATCAAGCATGTGTACAGGGACATAAACGCAGCAGTGATAGGATTGGAGAGGTTCGGTGAGCAAATGAAGACCCTTTGAAGTCATATTGCATGGTACCCATTCCACGGGTTTCAACTACCCAGGTTTAAGGTATTCTTCCTTCAGCTAAAACATGCATGTGGAACCTAGAGTATGATCAACCATGTGATCGGGAGACGTGTTCAAATATGTCTCAGTTTTCGTACCCTGGTACTCGGGTGCAACATTCCAGACGCTTTACTAACACTCTCCCGACTTGGAGAGTCAGTCCCTTTAACCTCCTGTTTGGCCCAGTTTGCAATTTCTGCGGAAGATGAACAGGAATAGCGAGAACCAATGAGAGGCTAGCTGGAGGTGTCTGGACGGGCAAATTTAACTCTCATTTCCCACCAGGAAGAGGAAATAACCAAAGGCTCAGCGTGCCGTGCCGGAACCAGATTAGGGCCTGAAGCCATCCTGCAGTGTTGCGGCCAGCTCACAAGAAAACGAGTTGAAGAAAGGAGCTCAGGGGCACTGTAATTCACAAACCTGCAGAGTTATAAATGACAACTATCGTCCAAAAATATACTGAAGTAAGGCTGCCAAGAGGACTTGAAAGCGGGGCAGAATTGCAGGAAACCGATTTCAGGAGGTAGACTGGAATTGCATTGAAAGCATAGGAAAAGAGGCAGAACGTCCACAATGATGCACTTGGCCAAAAAGGGCGTATGCGTTTTTTCCTGAATATATTCAGGAAAAAACGCATACGCCCTTTTTGGCCAACCAAGCAAGCTTGCAAAGGAAATCTGCACTACAATGAAGTCTCACTTCCCCCCCCCCCGGTCAAAAGGGCCATCTGAAAAAAGTGTAAAATCCAGAAAGGCAGGACAGGCCATGGAGAACTGGGAGCCTTGTTATGCTGATGGGCGGGATGTAAACTGCCAACAGACACTCAGGAGAAGTGTATGGTGTTTCCTGAAACATCTAAAAAACAAAGCAACAGAGCCTAGGGCACTTCCACTTATGGTCCTATAGCTTAGGGAAATTAAAATCAAAAAGATACAGCCACCCCAATGTTTGGGACGCCTCTGTTTACAAGAACCTCGTTTACCGTACAAGTTCAATATCACAGAAAGTGAAAAATGGATAAAGAACATGTGGTACTTACGTAAAATGCAGTATCACTCAGCAGTGAAATCTATGTCATCAGGCCCGTAGCAGCACAATGAGTGGATTCAGGTACGATGATTCTAACTGAAATAAGTCACACAGAAAAAGAAACATCATAAGATATCAGTAATACACGGAATGTAAACTTGGCTACACAGGAACTGAATTACAGAACAGAACAGGGTCTCAAATTTAGAAAACCAACTTATGCTTGTTTAAGGGGAAAGGTGAGTTGGGGTGCTGCATAAAACCAGAGATTGAAATGAGCACAGATAAAGTTCCTTAAGCCAAATATGGAATAGACAAGAGCTACTCCTTGCTCAACGAAATGGACTCAACACCGCATATTAAACGCCTAAGAATGTACCTGACTCTTAAGTATCTTAAAACCTATGGATTGCTATGTCTCCGAAAGAGAATCAAGCATGTGTACAGGGACATAAACGCAGCAGTGATAGGATTGGAGAGGTTCGGTGAGCAAATGAAGACCCTTTGAAGTCATATTGCATGGTACCCATTCCACGGGTTTCAACTACCCAGGTTTAAGGTATTCTTCCTTCAGCTAAAACATGCATGTGGAACCTAGAGTATGATCAACCATGTGATCGGGAGACGTGTTCAAATATGTCTCAGTTTTCGTACCCTGGTACTCGGGTGCAACATTCCAGACGCTTTACTAACACTCTCCCGACTTGGAGAGTCAGTCCCTTTAACCTCCTGTTTGGCCCAGTTTGCAATTTCTGCGGAAGATGAACAGGAATAGCGAGAACCAATGAGAGACTAGCTGGAGGTGTCTGGACGGGCAAATTTAACTCTCATTTCCCACCAGGAAGAGGAAATAACCAAAGGCTCAGCGTGCCGTGCCGGAACCAGATTAGGGCCTGAAGCCATCCTGCGGTGTTGCGGCCAGCTCACAAGAAAACGAGTTGAAGAAAGGAGCTCAGGGGCACTGTAATTCACAAACCTGCAGAGTTATAAATGACAGCTATCGTCCAAAAATATACTGAAGTAAGGCTGCCAAGAGGACTTGAAAGCGGGGCAGAATTGCAGGAAACCGATTTCAGGAGGTAGACTGGAATTGCATTGAAAGCATAGGAAAAGAGGCAGAAGGTCCACAATGATGCACTTGGCCAAAAAGGGCGTATGCGTTTTTTCCTGAATATATTCAGGAAAAAACGCATACGCCCTTTTTGGCCAACCAAGCAAGCTTGCAAAGGAAATCTGCACTACAATGAAGTCTCACTTCCTCCCCCCCCCGGTCAAAAGGGCCATCTGAAAAAAGTGTAAAATCCAGAAAGGCAGGACAGGCCATGGAGAACTGGGAGCCTTGTTATGCTGATGGGCGGGATGTAAATTGCCAACAGACACTCGGGAGAAGTGTATGGTGTTTCCTGAAACATCTAAAAAACAAAGCAACAGAGCCTAGGGCACTTCCACTTATGGTCCTATAGCTTAGGGAAATTAAAATCAAAAAGATACAGCCACCCCAATGTTTGGGACGCCTCTGTTTACAAGAACCTCGTTTACCGTACAAATTCAATATCACAGAAAGTGAAAAATGGATAAAGAACTTGTGGTACTTACGTACAATGCAGTATCACTCAGCAGTGAAATCTATGTCATCAGGCCCATAGCAGCACAATGAGTGGATTCAGGTACGATGATTCTAACTGAAATAAGTCACACAGAAAAAGAAACATCATAAGATATCAGTAATACACGGAATGTAAACTTGGCTACACAGGAACTGAATTACAGAACAGAACAGGGTCTCAAATTTAGAAAACCAACTTATGCTTGTTTAAGGGTAAAGGTGAGTTGGGGTGCTGCATAAAACCAGAGATTGAAATGAGCACAGATAAAGTTCCTTAAGCCAAATATGGAATAGACAAGAGCTACTCCTTGCTCAACGAAATGGACTCAACACCGCATATTAAACGCCTAAGAATGTACCTGACTCTTAAGTATCTTAAAACCTATGGATTGCTATGTCTCCGAAAGAGAATCAAGCATGTGTACAGGGACATAAACACAGCAGTGATAGGATTGGAGAGGTTCGGTGAGCAAATGAAGACCCTTTGAAGTCATATTGCATGGTACCCATTCCACGGGTTTCAACTACCCAGGTTTAAGGTATTCTTCCTTCAGCTAAAACATGCATGTGGAACCTAGAGTATGATCAACCATGTGATCGGGAGACGTGTTCAAATATGTCTCAGTTTTCGTACCCTGGTACTCGGGTGCAACATTCCAGACGCTTTACTAACACTCTCCCGACTTGGAGAGTCAGTCCCTTTAACCTCCTGTTTGGCCCAGTTTGCAATTTCTGCGGAAGATGAACAGGAATAGCGAGAACCAATGAGAGACTAGCTGGAGGTGTCTGGACGGGCAAATTTAACTCTCATTGCCCACCAGGAAGAGGAAATAACCAAAGGCTCAGCGTGCCGTGCCAGAACCAGATTAGGGCCTGAAGCCATCCTGCGGTGTTGCGGCCAGCTCACAAGAAAACGAGTTGAAGAAAGGAGCTCAGGGGCACTGTAATTCACAAACCTGCAGAGTTATAAATGACAACTATCGTCCAAAAATATACTGAAGTAAGGCTGCCAAGAGGACTTGAAAGCGGGGCAGAATTGCAGGAAACCGATTTCAGGAGGTAGACTGGAATTGCATTGAAAGCATAGGAAAAGAGACAGAACGTCCACAATGATGCACTTGGCCAAAAAGGGCGTATGCGTTTTTTCCTGAATATATTCAGGAAAAAACGCATACGCCCTTTTTGGCCAACCAAGCAAGCTTGCAAAGGAAATCTGCACTACAATGAAGTCTCACTTCCCCCCCCCCCGGTCAAAAGGGCCATCTGAAAAAAGTGTAAAATCCAGAAAGGCAGGACAGGCCATGGAGAACTGGGAGCCTTGTTATGCTGATGGGCGGGATGTAAACTGCCAACAGACACTCGGGAGAAGTGTATGGTGTTTCCTGAAACATCTAAAAAACAAAGCAACAGAGCCTAGGGCACTTCCACTTATGGTCCTATAGCTTAGGGAAATTAAAATCAAAAAGATACAGCCACCCCAATGTTTGGGACGCCTCTGTTTACAAGAACCTCGTTTACCGTACAAGTTCAATATCACAGAAAGTGAAAAATGGATAAAGAACATGTGGTACTTACGTAAAATGCAGTATCACTCAGCAGTGAAATCTATGTCATCAGGCCCGTAGCAGCACAATGAGTGGATTCAGGTACGATGATTCTAACTGAAATAAGTCACACAGAAAAAGAAACATCATAAGATATCAGTAATACACGGAATGTAAACTTGGCTACACAGGAACTGAATTACAGAACAGAACAGGGTCTCAAATTTAGAAAACCAACTTATGCTTGTTTAAGGGTAAAGGTGAGTTGGGGTGCTGCATAAAACCAGAGATTGAAATGAGCACAGATAAAGTTCCTTAAGCCAAATATGGAATAGACAAGAGCTACTCCTTGCTCAACGAAATGGACTCAACACCGCATATTAAACGCCTAAGAATGTACCTGACTCTTAAGTATCTTAAAACCTATGGATTGCTATGTCTCCGAAAGAGAATCAAGCATGTGTACAGGGACATAACCGCAGCAGTGATAGGATTGGAGAGGTTCGGTGAGCAAATGAAGACCCTTTGAAGTCATATTGCATGGTACCCATTCCACGGGTTTCAACTACCCAGGTTTAAGGTATTCTTCCTTCAGCTAAAACATGCATGTGGAACCTAGAGTATGATCAGCCATGTGATCGGGAGACGTGTTCAAATATGTCTCAGTTTTCGTACCCTGGTACTCGGGTGCAACATTCCAGACGCTTTACTAACACTCTCCCGACTTGGAGAGTCAGTCCCTTTAACCTCCTGTTTGGCCCAGTTTGCAATTTCTGCGGAAGATGAACAGGAATAGCGAGAACCAATGAGAGACTAGCTGGAGGTGTCTGGACGGGCAAATTTAACTCTCATTTCCCACCAGGAAGAGGAAATAACCAAAGGCTCAGCGTGCCGTGCCGGAACCAGATTAGGGCCTGAAGCCATCCTGCGGTGTTGCGGCCAGCTCACAAGAAAACGAGTTGAAGAAAGGAGCTCAGGGGCACTGTAATTCACAAACCTGCAGAGTTATAAATGACAGCTATCGTCCAAAAATATACTGAAGTAAGGCTGCCAAGAGGACTTGAAAGCGGGGCAGAATTGCAGGAAACCGATTTCAGGAGGTAGACTGGAATTGCATTGAAAGCATAGGAAAAGAGGCAGAAGGTCTACAATTATGCACGTGGCCAAAAAGGGCGTATGCGTTTTTTCCTGAATATATTCAGGAAAAAACGCATACGCCCTTTTTGGCCAACCAAGCAAGCTTGCAAAGGAAATCTGCACTACAATGAAGTCTCACTTCCCCCCCCCCCCCGGTCAAAAGGGCCATCTGAAAAAAGTGTAAAATCCAGAAAGGCAGTACAGGCCATGGAGAACTGGGAGCCTTGTTATGCTGATGGGCGGGATGTAAATTGCCAACAGACACTCGGGAGAAGTGTATCGTGTTTCCTGAAACATCTAAAAAACAAAGCAACAGAGCCTAGGGCACTTCCACTTATGGTCCTATAGCTTAGGGAAATTAAAATCAAAAAGATACAGCCACCCCAATGTTTGGGACGCCTCTGTTTACAAGAACCTCGTTTACCGTACAAGTTCAATATCACAGAAAGTGAAAAATGGATAAAGAACTTGTGGTACATACGTACAATGCAGTATCACTCAGCAGTGAAATCTATGTCATCAGGCCCGTAGCAGCACAATGAGTGGATTCAGGTACGATGATTCTAACTGAAATAAGTCACACAGAAAAAGAAACATCATAAGATATCAGTAATACACGGAATGTAAACTTGGCTACACAGGAACTGAATTACAGAACAGAACAGGGTCTCGAATTTAGAAAACCAACTTATGCTTGTTTAAGGGGAAAGGTGAGTTGGGGTGCTGCATAAAACCAGAGATTGAAATGAGCACAGATAAAGTTCCTTAAGCCAAATACGGAATAGACAAGAGCTACTCCTTGCTCAACGAAATGGACTCAACACCGCATATTAAACGCCTAAGAATGTACCTGACTCTTAAGTATCTTAAAACCTATGGATTGCTATGTCTCCGAAAGAGAATCAAGCATGTGTACAGGGACATAAACGCAGCAGTGATAGGATTGGAGAGGTTCGGTGAGCAAATGAAGACCCTTTGAAGTCATATTGCATGGTACCCATTCCACGGGTTTCAACTACCCAGGTTTAAGGTATTCTTCCTTCAGCTAAAACATGCATGTGGAACCTAGAGTATGATCAACCATGTGATCGGGAGACGTGTTCAAATATGTCTCAGTTTTCGTACCCTGGTACTCGGGTGCAACATTCCAGACGCTTTACTAACACTCTCCCGACTTGGAGAGTCAGTCCCTTTAACCTCCTGTTTGGCCCAGTTTGCAATTTCTGCGGAAGATGAACAGGAATAGCGAGAACCAATGAGAGACTAGCTGGAGGTGTCTGGACGGGCAAATTTAACTCTCATTTCCCACCAGGAAGAGGAAATAACCAAAGGCTCAGCGTGCCGTGCCGGAACCAGATTAGGGCCTGAAGCCATCCTGCGGTGTTGCGGCCAGCTCACAAGAAAACGAGTTGAAGAAAGGAGCTCAGGGGCACTGTAATTCACAAACCTGCAGAGTTATAAATGACAACTATCGTCCAAAAATATACTGAAGTAAGGCTGCCAAGAGGACTTGAAAGCGGGGCAGAATTGCAGGAAACCGATTTCAGGAGGTAGACTGGAATTGCATTGAAAGCATAGGAAAAGAGACAGAACGTCCACAATGATGCACTTGGCCAAAAAGGGCGTATGCGTTTTTTCCTGAATATATTCAGGAAAAAACGCATACGCCCTTTTTGGCCAACCAAGCAAGCTTGCAAAGGAAATCTGCACTACAATGAAGTCTCACTTCCCCCCGGTCAAAAGGGCCATCTGAAAAAAGTGTAAAATCCAGAAAGGCAGGACAGGCCATGGAGAACTGGGAGCCTTGTTATGCTGATGGGCGGGATGTAAACTGCCAACAGACACTCGGGAGAAGTGTATGGTGTTTCCTGAAACATCTAAAAAACAAAGCAACAGAGCCTAGGGCACTTCCACTTATGGTCCTGTAGCTTAGGGAAATTAAAATCAAAAAGATACAGCCACCCCAATGTTTGGGACGCCTCTGTTTACAAGAACCTCATTTACCGTACAAGTTCAATATCACAGAAAGTGAAAAATGGATAAAGAACATGTGGTAGTTACGTAAAATGCAGTATCACTCAGCAGTGAAATCTATGTCATCAGGCCCGTAGCAGCACAATGAGTGGATTCAGGTACGATGATTCTAACTGAAATAAGTCACACAGAAAAAGAAACATCATAAGATATCAGTAATACACGGAATGTAAACTTGGCTACACAGGAACTGAATTACAGAACAGAACAGGGTCTCAATTTTAGAAAACCAACTTATGCTTGTTTAAGGGGAAAGGTGAGTTGGGGTGCTGCATAAAACCAGAGATTGAAATGAGCACAGATAAAGTTCCTTAAGCCAAATATGGAATAGACAAGAGCTACTCCTTGCTCAACGAAATGGACTCAACACCGCATATTAAACGCCTAAGAATGTACCTGACTCTTAAGTATCTTAAAACCTATGGATTGCTATGTCTCCGAAAGAGAATCAAGCATGTGTACAGGGACATAAACGCAGCAGTGATAGGATTGGAGAGGTTCGGTGAGCAAATGAAGACCCTTTGAAGTCATATTGCATGGTACCCATTCCACGGGTTTCAACTACCCAGGTTTAAGGTATTCTTCCTTCAGCTAAAACATGCATGTGGAACCTAGAGTATGATCAACCATGTGATCGGGAGACGTGTTCAAATATGTCTCAGTTTTCGTACCCTGGTACTCGGGTGCAACATTCCAGACGCTTTACTAACACTCTCCCGACTTGGAGAGTCAGTCCCTTTAACCTCCTGTTTGGCCCAGTTTGCAATTTCTGCGGAAGATGAACAGGAATAGCGAGAACCAATGAGAGACTAGCTGGAGGTGTCTGGACGGGCAAATTTAACTCTCATTTCCCACCAGGAAGAGGAAATAACCAAAGGCTCAGCGTGCCGTGCCGGAACCAGATTAGGGCCTGAAGCCATCCTGCGGTGTTGCGGCCAGCTCACAAGAAAACGAGTTGAAGAAAGGAGCTCAGGGGCACTGTAATTCACAAACCTGCAGAGTTATAAATGACAACTATCGTCCAAAAATATACTGAAGTAAGGCTGCCAAGAGGACTTGAAAGCGGGGCAGAATTGCAGGAAACCGATTTCAGGAGGTAGACTGGAATTGCATTGAAAGCATAGGAAAAGAGACAGAACGTCCACAATGATGCACTTGGCCAAAAAGGGCGTATGCGTTTTTTCCTGAATATATTCAGGAAAAAACGCATACGCCCTTTTTGGCCAACCAAGCAAGCTTGCAAAGGAAATCTGCACTACAATGAAGTCTCACTTCCCCCCGGTCAAAAGGGCCATCTGAAAAAAGTGTAAAATCCAGAAAGGCAGGACAGGCCATGGAGAACTGGGAGCCTTGTTATGCTGATGGGCGGGATGTAAACTGCCAACAGACACTCGGGAGAAGTGTATGGTGTTTCCTGAAACATCTAAAAAACAAAGCAACAGAGCCTAGGGCACTTCCACTTATGGTCCTATAGCTTAGGGAAATTAAAATCAAAAAGATACAGCCACCCCAATGTTAGGGACGCCTCTGTTTACAAGAACCTCGTTTACCGTACAAGTTCAATATCACAGAAAGTGAAAAATGGATAAAGAACATGTGGTAGTTACGTAAAATGCAGTATCACTCAGCAGTGAAATCTATGTCATCAGGCCCGTAGCAGCACAATGAGTGGATTCAGGTACGATGATTCTAACTGAAATAAGTCACACAGAAAAAGAAACATCATAAGATATCAGTAATACACGGAATGTAAACTTGGCTACACAGGAACTGAATTACAGAACAGAACAGGGTCTCAAATTTAGAAAACCAACTTATGCTTGTTTAAGGGTAAAGGTGAGTTGGGGTGCTGCATAAAACCAGAGATTGAAATGAGCACAGATAAAGTTCCTTAAGCCAAATATGGAATAGACAAGAGCTACTCCTTGCTCAACGAAATGGACTCAACACCGCATATTAAACGCCTAAGAATGTACCTGACTCTTAAGTATCTTAAAACCTATGGATTGCTATGTCTCCGAAAGAGAATCAAGCATGTGTACAGGGACATAAACGCAGCAATGATAGGATTGGAGAGGTTCGGTGAGCAAATGAAGACCCTTTGAAGTCATATTGCATGGTACCCATTCCACGGGTTTCAACTACCCAGGTTTAAGGTATTCTTCCTTCAGCTAAAACATGCATGTGGAACCTAGAGTATGATCAACCATGTGATCGGGAGACGTGTTCAAATATGTCTCAGTTTTCGTACCCTGGTACTCGGGTGCAACATTCCAGACGCTTTACTAACACTCTCCCGACTTGGAGAGTCAGTCCCTTTAACCTCCTGTTTGGCCCAGTTTGCAATTTCTGCGGAAGATGAACAGGAATAGCGAGAACCAATGAGAGACTAGCTGGAGGTGTCTGGACGGGCAAATTTAACTCTCATTTCCCACCAGGAAGAGGAAATAACCAAAGGCTCAGCGTGCCGTGCCGGAACCAGATTAGGGCCTGAAGCCATCCTGCGGTGTTGCGGCCAACTCACAAGAAAACGAGTTGAAGAAAGGAGCTCAGGGGCACTGTAATTCACAAACCTGCAGAGTTATAAATGACAACTATCGTCCAAAAATATACTGAAGTAAGGCTGCCAAGAGGACTTGAAAGCGGGGCAGAATTGCAGGAAACCGATTTCAGGAGGTAGACTGGAATTGCATTGAAAGCATAGGAAAAGAGGCAGAACGTCCACAATGATGCACTTGGCCAAAAAGGGCGTATGCGTTTTTTCCTGAATATATTCAGGAAAAAACGCATACGCCCTTTTTGGCCAACCAAGCAAGCTTGCAAAGGAAATCTGCACTACAATGAAGTCTCACTTCCCCCCTGTCAAAAGGGCCATCTGAAAAATGTGTAAAATCCAGAAAGGCAGGACAGGCCATGGAGAACTGGGAGCCTTGTTATGCTGATGGGCGGGATGTACATTGCCAACAGACACTCGGGAGAAGTGTATGGTGTTTCCTGAAACATCTAAAAAACAAAGCAACAGAGCCTAGGGCACTTCCACTTATGGTCCTATAGCTTAGGGAAATTAAAATCAAAAAGATACAGCCACCCCAATGTTTGGGACGCCTCTGTTTACAAGAACCTCGTTTACCGTACAAGTTCAATATCACAGAAAGTGAAAAATGGATAAAGAACTTGTGGTACTTACGTACAATGCAGTATCACTCAGCAGTGAAATCTATGTCATCAGGCCCGTAGCAGCACAATGAGTGGATTCAGGTACGATGATTCTAACTGAAATAAGTCACACAGAAAAAGAAACATCATAAGATATCAGTAATACACGGAATGTAAACTTGGCTACACAGGAACTGAATTACAGAACAGAAAAGGGTCTCAAATTTAGAAAACCAACTTATGCTTGTTTAAGGGTAAAGGTGAGTTGGGGTGCTGCATAAAACCAGAGATTGAAATGAGCACAGATAAAGTTCCTTAAGCCAAATATGGAATAGACAAGAGCTACTCCTTGCTCAACGAAATGGACTCAACACCGCATATTAAACGCCTAAGAATGTACCTGACTCTTAAGTATCTTAAAACCTATGGATTGCTATGTCTCCGAAAGAGAATCAAGCATGTGTACAGGGACATAAACGCAGCAGTGATAGGATTGGAGAGGTTCGGTGAGCAAATGAAGACCCTTTGAAGTCATATTGCATGGTACCTATTCCACGGGTTTCAACTACCCAGGTTTAAGGTATTCTTCCTTCAGCTAAAACATGCATGTGGAACCTAGAGTATGATCAACCATGTGATCGGGAGACGTGTTCAAATATGTCTCAGTTTTCGTACCCTGGTACTCGGGTGCAACATTCCAGACGCTTTACTAACACTCTCCCGACTTGGAGAGTCAGTCCCTTTAACCTCCTGTTTGGCCCAGTTTGCAATTTCTGCGGAAGATGAACAGGAATAGCGAGAACCAAGGAGAGACTAGCTGGCGGTGTCTGGACGGGCAAATTTAACTCTCATTTCCCACCAGGAAGAGGAAATAACCAAAGGCTCAGCGTGCCGTGCCGGAACCAGATTAGGGCCTGAAGCCATCCTGCGGTGTTGCGGCCAGCTCACAAGAAAACGAGTTGAAGAAAGGAGCTCAGGTGCACTGTAATTCACAAACCTGCAGAGTTATAAATGACAACTATCGTCCAAAAATATACTGAAGTAAGGCTGCCAAGAGGACTTGAAAGCGGGGCAGAATTGCAGGAAACCGATTTCAGGAGGTAGACTGGAATTGCATTGAAAGCATAGGAAAAGAGGCAGAACGTCCACAATGATGCACTTGGCCAAAAAGGCCGTATGCGTTTTTTCCTGAATATATTCAGGAAAAAACGCATACGCACTTTTTGGCCAACCAAGCAAGCTTGCAAAGGAAATCTGCACTACAATGAAGTCTCACTTCCCCCCGGTCAAAAGGGCCATCTGAAAAAAGTGTAAAATCCAGAAAGGCAGGACAGGCCATGGAGAACTGGGAGCCTTGTTATGCTGATGGGCGGGATGTAAATTGCCAACAGACACTCGGGAGAAGTGTATGGTGTTTCCTGAAACATCTAAAAAACAAAGCAACAGAGCCTAGGGCACTTCCACTTATGGTCCTATAGCTTAGGGAAATTAAAATCAAAAAGACACAGCCACCCCAAAGTTTGGGACGGCTCTGTTTACAACAACCTCGTTTACAGTACAAGTTCAATATCACAGAAAGTGTAAAATGGAGAAAGAAGTTGTGGTACTCATGTACAATGCAATATCACTCAGCAATGAAATCTATGTCACCAGGCCCGTAGCAGCACAATGAGTGGATTCGGGTAAGGTGATTCTAACTGAAATAAGTCACACAGAAAAAGAAATATCAAAAAATATCACTAATACATGGAATGTAAACTTGGCTACAGAGGAACTGAATTACAAAACAGAACCGGGTCTCAAATTTAGAAAACCAACTTATGCTTGCTTAAGGGGAAAGGTGAGTTGGGGTGCTGCATACAACCAGAGATTGAAATGAGCACAGATAAAGTTCCTTAAGCTAAATATGGAATAGACAAGAGCTACTCCTTGCTCAACGAAATGGACTCAACACGCCATATTAAACGCCTAAGAATGTACGTGACTAGTAAGTATCTTAAAACCTATGGATTGCTATGTCTCCAAAAGAGAATCAAACGTGTGTACAGGGGCATAAACGCAGCAGTGATAGGATTGGAGAGTTTCGGTGAGCAAATGAATACCCTTTGAAGTCATATTGCATGGTACCCATTCCACGGGTCACAACTCTCCAGGTTTAAGGTATTCTTCCTTCAGCTAAAACATTTATGTGGAACCCAGAGTATGATCAACCACGTGATCGGGAGACGTGTTCAGATATGTCTCAGTTTTCGTACCCTGGTACTCGGGTGCAACATTCCAGACGCTTTACTAACACTCTCCCCACTTGGAGAGTCAGTGCCTTTAACCTCCTGTTTGGCTCAGTTTGCAATTTCTGCGGAAGATGAACAGGAATAGCGAGAACCAATGAGAGACTAGCTGGAGGTGTCTGGACGGGCAAATTTAACTCTCATTTCCCACCAGGAAGAGGAAATAACCAAAGGCTCAGCGTGCCGTGCCAGAACCAGATAAGGGCCTGAAGCCATCCTGCGGTGTTGCGGCCAGCTCACAAGAAAGCGAGTTGAAGAAAGGAGCTCAGGGGCACTGTAATTCACAAACCTGCAGAGTTATAAATGACAGCTATCGTCCAAAAATATACTGAAGTAAGGCTGCCAAGAGGACTTGAAAGCGGGGCAGAATTGCAGGAAACCGATTTCAGGAGGTAGACTGGAATTGCATTGAAAGCATAGGAAAAGAGGCAGAACGTCCACAATGATGCACTTGGCCAAAAAGGGCGTATGCGTTTTTTCCTGAATATATATATTCAGGAAAAAACGCATACGCCCTTTTTGGCCAACCAAGCAAGCTTGCAAAGGAAATCTGCACTACAATGAAGTCTCACTTCCCCCCGGTCAAAAGGGCCATCTGAAAAAAGTGTAAAATCCAGAAAGGCAGGACAGGCCATGGAGAACTGGGAGCCTTGTTATGCTGATGGGCGGGATGTAAATTGCCAACAGACACTCGGGAGAAGTGTATGGTGTTTCCTGAAACATCTAAAAAACAAAGCAACAGGGCCTAGGGCACTTCCACTTATGGTCCTATAGCTTAGGGAAATTAAAATCAAAAAGACACAGCCTCCCCAAAGTTTGGGACGCCTCTGTTTACAAGAACCTCGTTTACCGTACAAGTTCAATATCACAGAAAGTGAAAAATGGATAAAGAACTTGTGGTACTTACGTACAATGCAGTATCACTCAGCAATGAAATCTATGTCATCAGGTCCGTAGCAGCATAATGAGTGGATTCAGGTATGATGATTCTAACTGAAATAAGTCACACAGAAAAGGAAACATCATAAGATATCACTAATACACGGAATGTAAACTGGGCTACACAGGAACTGAATTCCAAAACAGAACAGGGTCTCAAATTTAGAAAACCAACTTATGCTTGCTTAAGTGGAAAGGTGAGTTGGGGTGCTGCATAAAACCAGAGATTGAAATGAGCACAGATAAAGTTCCTTAAGCCAAATACGGAATAGACAAGAGCTACTCCTTGCTCAACGAAATGGACTCAACACCGCATATTAAACGCCTAAGAATGTACCTGACTCTTAAGTATCTTAAAACCTATGGATTGCTATGTCTCCGAAAGAGAATCAAGCATGTGTACAGGGACATAAACGCAGCAGTGATAGGATTGGAGAGGTTCGGTGAGCAAATGAAGACCCTTTGAAGTCATATTGCATGGTACCCATTCCACGGGTTTCAACTACCCAGGTTTAAGGTATTCTTCCTTCAGCTAAAACATGCATGTGGAACCTAGAGTATGATCAACCATGTGATCGGGAGACGTGTTCAAATATGTCTCAGTTTTCGTACCCTGGTACTCGGGTGCAACATTCCAGACGCTTTACTAACACTCTCCCGACTTGGAGAGTCAGTCCCTTTAACCTCCTGTTTGGCCCAGTTTGCAATTTCTGCGGAAGATGAACAGGAATAGCGAGAACCAATGAGAGACTAGCTGGAGGTGTCTGGACGGGCAAATTTAACTCTCATTTCCCACCAGGAAGAGGAAATAACCAAAGGCTCAGCGTGCCGTGCCGGAACCAGATTAGGGCCTGAAGCCATCCTGCGGTGTTGCGGCCAGCTCACAAGAAAGCGAGTTGAAGAAAGGAGCTCAGGGGCACTGTAATTCACAAACCTGCAGAGTTATAAATGACAGCTATCGTCCAAAAATATACTGAAGTAAGGCTGCCAAGAGGACTTGAAAGCGGGGCAGAATTGCAGGAAACCGATTTCAGGAGGTAGACTGGAATTGCATTGAAAGCATAGGAAAAGAGGCAGAACGTCCACAATGATGCACTTGGCCAAAAAGGGCGTATGCGTTTTTTTCCTGAATATATTCAGGAAAAAACGCATACGCCCTTTTTGGCCAACCAAGCAAGCTTGCAAAGGAAATCTGCACTACACTGAAGTCTCACTTCCCCCCGGTCAAAAGGGCCATCTGAAAAAAGTGTAAAATCCAGAAAGGCAGGACAGGCCATGGAGAACTGGGAGCCTTGTTATGCTGATGGGCGGGATGTAAACTGCCAACAGACACTCGGGAGAAGTGTATGGTGTTTCCTGAAACATCTAAAAAACAAAGCAACAGAGCCTAGGGCACTTCCACTTATGGTCCTATAGCTTAGGGAAATTAAAATCAAAAAGACACAGCCACCCCAAAGTTTGGGACGCCTCTGTTTACAAGAACCTCATTTACAGTACAAGTTCAACATCGCAGAAAGTGAAAAATGGATAAAGAACTTGTGGTACTTACGTACAATGCAGTATCACTCAGCAGTGAAATCTATGTCATCAGGCGCGTAGCAGGACAATGAGTGGATTCAGGTACGATGATTCTAACTGAAATAAGTCACACAGAAAAAGAAACATCATAAGATATTAGTAATACACGGAATGTAAACTTGGCTACACAGGAACTGAATTACAGAACAGAACAGGGTCTCAAATTTAGAAAACCAACTTATGCTTGTTTAAGGGGAAAGGTGAGTTGGGGTGCTGCATAAAACCAGAGATTGAAATGAGCACAGATAAAGTTCCTTAAGCCAAATATGGAATAGACAAGAGCTACTCCTTGCTCAACGAAATGGACTCAACACCGCATATTAAACGCCTAAGAATGTACCTGACTCTTAAGTATCTTAAAACCTATGGATTGCTATGTCTCCGAAAGAGAATCAAGCATGTGTACAGGGACATAAACGCAGCAGTGATAGGATTGGAGAGGTTCGGTGAGCAAATGAAGACCCTTTGAAGTCATATTGCATGGTACCCATTCCACGGGTTTCAACTACCCAGGTTTAAGGTATTCTTCCTTCAGCTAAAACATGCATGTGGAACCTAGAGTATGATCAACCATGTGATCGGGAGACGTGTTCAAATATGTCTCAGTTTTCGTACCCTGGTACTCGGGTGCAACATTCCAGACGCTTTACTAACACTCTCCCGACTTGGAGAGTCAGTCCCTTTAACCTCCTGTTTGGCCCAGTTTGCAATTTCTGCGGAAGATGAACAGGAATAGCGAGAACCAATGAGAGACTAGCTGGAGGTGTCTGGACGGGCAAATTTAACTCTCATTTCCCACCAGGAAGAGGAAATAACCAAAGGCTCAGCGTGCCGTGCCGGAACCAGATTAGGGCCTGAAGCCATCCTGCGGTGTTGCGGCCAGCTCACAAGAAAACGAGTTGAAGAAAGGAGCTCAGGGGCACTGTAATTCACAAACCTGCAGAGTTATAAATGACAACTATCGTCCAAAAATATACTGAAGTAAGGCTGCCAAGAGGACTTGAAAGCGGGGCAGAATTGCAGGAAACCGATTTCAGGAGGTAGACTGGAATTGCATTGAAAGCATAGGAAAAGAGACAGAACGTCCACAATGATGCACTTGGCCAAAAAGGGCGTATGCGTTTTTTCCTGAATATATTCAGGAAAAAACGCATACGCCCTTTTTGGCCAACCAAGCAAGCTTGCAAAGGAAATCTGCACTACAATGAAGTCTCACTTCCCCCCGGTCAAAAGGGCCATCTGAAAAAAGTGTAAAATCCAGAAAGGCAGGACAGGCCATGGAGAACTGGGAGCCTTGTTATGCTGATGGGCGGGATGTAAACTGCCAACAGACACTCGGGAGAAGTGTATGGTGTTTCCTGAAACATCTAAAAAACAAAGCAACAGAGCCTAGGGCACTTCCACTTATGGTCCTATAGCTTAGGGAAATTAAAATCAAAAAGATACAGCCACCCCAATGTTTGGGACGCCTCTGTTTACAAGAACCTCGTTTACCGTACAAGTTCAATATCACAGAAAGTGAAAAATGGATAAAGAACTTGTGGTACTTACGTACAATGCAGTATCACTCAGCAGTGAAATCTATGTCATCAGGCCCGTAGCAGCACAATGAGTGGATTCAGGTACGATGATTCTAACTGAAATAAGTCACACAGAAAAAGAAACATCATAAGATATCAGTAATACACGGAATGTAAACTTGGCTACACAGGAACTGAATTACAGAACAGAACAGGGTCTCAAATTTAGAAAACCAACTTATGCTTGTTTAAGGGTAAAGGTGAGTTGGGGTGCTGCATAAAACCAGAGATTGAAATGAGCACAGATAAAGTTCCTTAAGCCAAATATGGAATAGACAAGAGCTACTCCTTGCTCAACGAAATGGACTCAACACCGCATATTAAACGCCTAAGAATGTACCTGACTCTTAAGTATCTTAAAACCTATGGATTGCTATGTCTCCGAAAGAGAATCAAGCATGTGTACAGGGACATAAACGCAGCAGTGATAGGATTGGAGAGGTTCGGTGAGCAAATGAAGACCCTTTGAAGTCATATTGCATGGTACCCATTCCACGGGTTTCAACTACCCAGGTTTAAGGTATTCTTCCTTCAGCTAAAACATGCATGTGGAACCTAGAGTATGATCAACCATGTGATCGGGAGACGTGTTCAAATATGTCTCAGTTTTCGTACCCTGGTACTCGGGTGCAACATTCCAGACGCTTTACTAACACTCTCCCGACTTGGAGAGTCAGTCCCTTTAACCTCCTGTTTGGCCCAGTTTGCAATTTCTGCGGAAGATGAACAGGAATAGCGAGAACCAATGAGAGACTAGCTGGAGGTGTCTGGACGGGCAAATTTAACTCTCATTTCCCACCAGGAAGAGGAAATAACCAAAGGCTCAGCGTGCCGTGCCGGAACCAGATTAGGGCCTGAAGCCATCCTGCGGTGTTGCGGCCAGCTCACAAGAAAACGAGTTGAAGAAAGGAGCTCAGGGGCACTGTAATTCACAAACCTGCAGAGTTATAAATGACAACTATCGTCCAAAAATATACTGAAGTAAGGCTGCCAAGAGGACTTGAAAGCGGGGCAGAATTGCAGGAAACCGATTTCAGGAGGTAGACTGGAATTGCATTGAAAGCATAGGAAAAGAGACAGAACGTCCACAATGATGCACTTGGCCAAAAAGGGCGTATGCGTTTTTTCCTGAATATATTCAGGAAAAAACGCATACGCCCTTTTTGGCCAACCAAGCAAGCTTGCAAAGGAAATCTGCACTACAATGAAGTCTCACTTCCCCCCGGTCAAAAGGGCCATCTGAAAAAAGTGTAAAATCCAGAAAGGCAGGACAGGCCATGGAGAACTGGGAGCCTTGTTATGCTGATGGGCGGGATGTAAACTGCCAACAGACACTCGGGAGAAGTGTATGGTGTTTCCTGAAACATCTAAAAAACAAAGCAACAGAGCCTAGGGCACTTCCACTTATGGTCCTATAGCTTAGGGAAATTAAAATCAAAAAGATACAGCCACCCCAATGTTAGGGACGCCTCTGTTTACAAGAACCTCGTTTACCGTACAAGTTCAATATCACAGAAAGTGAAAAATGGATAAAGAACATGTGGTAGTTACGTAAAATGCAGTATCACTCAGCAGTGAAATCTATGTCATCAGGCCCGTAGCAGCACAATGAGTGGATTCAGGTACGATGATTCTAACTGAAATAAGTCACACAGAAAAAGAAACATCATAAGATATCAGTAATACACGGAATGTAAACTTGGCTACACAGGAACTGAATTACAGAACAGAACAGGGTCTCAAATTTAGAAAACCAACTTATGCTTGTTTAAGGGTAAAGGTGAGTTGGGGTGCTGCATAAAACCAGAGATTGAAATGAGCACAGATAAAGTTCCTTAAGCCAAATATGGAATAGACAAGAGCTACTCCTTGCTCAACGAAATGGACTCAACACCGCATATTAAACGCCTAAGAATGTACCTGACTCTTAAGTATCTTAAAACCTATGGATTGCTATGTCTCCGAAAGAGAATCAAGCATGTGTACAGGGACATAAACGCAGCAATGATAGGATTGGAGAGGTTCGGTGAGCAAATGAAGACCCTTTGAAGTCATATTGCATGGTACCCATTCCACGGGTTTCAACTACCCAGGTTTAAGGTATTCTTCCTTCAGCTAAAACATGCATGTGGAACCTAGAGTATGATCAACCATGTGATCGGGAGACGTGTTCAAATATGTCTCAGTTTTCGTACCCTGGTACTCGGGTGCAACATTCCAGACGCTTTACTAACACTCTCCCGACTTGGAGAGTCAGTCCCTTTAACCTCCTGTTTGGCCCAGTTTGCAATTTCTGCGGAAGATGAACAGGAATAGCGAGAACCAATGAGAGACTAGCTGGAGGTGTCTGGACGGGCAAATTTAACTCTCATTTCCCACCAGGAAGAGGAAATAACCAAAGGCTCAGCGTGCCGTGCCGGAACCAGATTAGGGCCTGAAGCCATCCTGCGGTGTTGCGGCCAACTCACAAGAAAACGAGTTGAAGAAAGGAGCTCAGGGGCACTGTAATTCACAAACCTGCAGAGTTATAAATGACAACTATCGTCCAAAAATATACTGAAGTAAGGCTGCCAAGAGGACTTGAAAGCGGGGCAGAATTGCAGGAAACCGATTTCAGGAGGTAGACTGGAATTGCATTGAAAGCATAGGAAAAGAGGCAGAACGTCCACAATGATGCACTTGGCCAAAAAGGGCGTATGCGTTTTTTCCTGAATATATTCAGGAAAAAACGCATACGCCCTTTTTGGCCAACCAAGCAAGCTTGCAAAGGAAATCTGCACTACAATGAAGTCTCACTTCCCCCCTGTCAAAAGGGCCATCTGAAAAATGTGTAAAATCCAGAAAGGCAGGACAGGCCATGGAGAACTGGGAGCCTTGTTATGCTGATGGGCGGGATGTACATTGCCAACAGACACTCGGGAGAAGTGTATGGTGTTTCCTGAAACA
Source organism: Globicephala melas (assembly GCF_963455315.2). Taxonomy (NCBI): domain Eukaryota; kingdom Metazoa; phylum Chordata; class Mammalia; order Artiodactyla; family Delphinidae; genus Globicephala; species Globicephala melas. The sequence goes on along the minus strand of NW_027207277.1, from coordinate 744,631 downwards.
TCTAAAAAACAAAGCAACAGAGCCTAGGGCACTTCCACTTATGGTCCTATAGCTTAGGGAAATTAAAATCAAAAAGATACAGCCACCCCAATGTTTGGGACGCCTCTGTTTACAAGAACCTCGTTTACCGTACAAGTTCAATATCACAGAAAGTGAAAAATGGATAAAGAACTTGTGGTACTTACGTACAATGCAGTATCACTCAGCAGTGAAATCTATGTCATCAGGCCCGTAGCAGCACAATGAGTGGATTCAGGTACGATGATTCTAACTGAAATAAGTCACACAGAAAAAGAAACATCATAAGATATCAGTAATACACGGAATGTAAACTTGGCTACACAGGAACTGAATTACAGAACAGAAAAGGGTCTCAAATTTAGAAAACCAACTTATGCTTGTTTAAGGGTAAAGGTGAGTTGGGGTGCTGCATAAAACCAGAGATTGAAATGAGCACAGATAAAGTTCCTTAAGCCAAATATGGAATAGACAAGAGCTACTCCTTGCTCAACGAAATGGACTCAACACCGCATATTAAACGCCTAAGAATGTACCTGACTCTTAAGTATCTTAAAACCTATGGATTGCTATGTCTCCGAAAGAGAATCAAGCATGTGTACAGGGACATAAACGCAGCAGTGATAGGATTGGAGAGGTTCGGTGAGCAAATGAAGACCCTTTGAAGTCATATTGCATGGTACCTATTCCACGGGTTTCAACTACCCAGGTTTAAGGTATTCTTCCTTCAGCTAAAACATGCATGTGGAACCTAGAGTATGATCAACCATGTGATCGGGAGACGTGTTCAAATATGTCTCAGTTTTCGTACCCTGGTACTCGGGTGCAACATTCCAGACGCTTTACTAACACTCTCCCGACTTGGAGAGTCAGTCCCTTTAACCTCCTGTTTGGCCCAGTTTGCAATTTCTGCGGAAGATGAACAGGAATAGCGAGAACCAAGGAGAGACTAGCTGGCGGTGTCTGGACGGGCAAATTTAACTCTCATTTCCCACCAGGAAGAGGAAATAACCAAAGGCTCAGCGTGCCGTGCCGGAACCAGATTAGGGCCTGAAGCCATCCTGCGGTGTTGCGGCCAGCTCACAAGAAAACGAGTTGAAGAAAGGAGCTCAGGTGCACTGTAATTCACAAACCTGCAGAGTTATAAATGACAACTATCGTCCAAAAATATACTGAAGTAAGGCTGCCAAGAGGACTTGAAAGCGGGGCAGAATTGCAGGAAACCGATTTCAGGAGGTAGACTGGAATTGCATTGAAAGCATAGGAAAAGAGGCAGAACGTCCACAATGATGCACTTGGCCAAAAAGGCCGTATGCGTTTTTTCCTGAATATATTCAGGAAAAAACGCATACGCACTTTTTGGCCAACCAAGCAAGCTTGCAAAGGAAATCTGCACTACAATGAAGTCTCACTTCCCCCCGGTCAAAAGGGCCATCTGAAAAAAGTGTAAAATCCAGAAAGGCAGGACAGGCCATGGAGAACTGGGAGCCTTGTTATGCTGATGGGCGGGATGTAAATTGCCAACAGACACTCGGGAGAAGTGTATGGTGTTTCCTGAAACATCTAAAAAACAAAGCAACAGAGCCTAGGGCACTTCCACTTATGGTCCTATAGCTTAGGGAAATTAAAATCAAAAAGACACAGCCACCCCAAAGTTTGGGACGGCTCTGTTTACAACAACCTCGTTTACAGTACAAGTTCAATATCACAGAAAGTGTAAAATGGAGAAAGAAGTTGTGGTACTCATGTACAATGCAATATCACTCAGCAATGAAATCTATGTCACCAGGCCCGTAGCAGCACAATGAGTGGATTCGGGTAAGGTGATTCTAACTGAAATAAGTCACACAGAAAAAGAAATATCAAAAAATATCACTAATACATGGAATGTAAACTTGGCTACAGAGGAACTGAATTACAAAACAGAACCGGGTCTCAAATTTAGAAAACCAACTTATGCTTGCTTAAGGGGAAAGGTGAGTTGGGGTGCTGCATACAACCAGAGATTGAAATGAGCACAGATAAAGTTCCTTAAGCTAAATATGGAATAGACAAGAGCTACTCCTTGCTCAACGAAATGGACTCAACACGCCATATTAAACGCCTAAGAATGTACGTGACTAGTAAGTATCTTAAAACCTATGGATTGCTATGTCTCCAAAAGAGAATCAAACGTGTGTACAGGGGCATAAACGCAGCAGTGATAGGATTGGAGAGTTTCGGTGAGCAAATGAATACCCTTTGAAGTCATATTGCATGGTACCCATTCCACGGGTCACAACTCTCCAGGTTTAAGGTATTCTTCCTTCAGCTAAAACATTTATGTGGAACCCAGAGTATGATCAACCACGTGATCGGGAGACGTGTTCAGATATGTCTCAGTTTTCGTACCCTGGTACTCGGGTGCAACATTCCAGACGCTTTACTAACACTCTCCCCACTTGGAGAGTCAGTGCCTTTAACCTCCTGTTTGGCTCAGTTTGCAATTTCTGCGGAAGATGAACAGGAATAGCGAGAACCAATGAGAGACTAGCTGGAGGTGTCTGGACGGGCAAATTTAACTCTCATTTCCCACCAGGAAGAGGAAATAACCAAAGGCTCAGCGTGCCGTGCCAGAACCAGATAAGGGCCTGAAGCCATCCTGCGGTGTTGCGGCCAGCTCACAAGAAAGCGAGTTGAAGAAAGGAGCTCAGGGGCACTGTAATTCACAAACCTGCAGAGTTATAAATGACAGCTATCGTCCAAAAATATACTGAAGTAAGGCTGCCAAGAGGACTTGAAAGCGGGGCAGAATTGCAGGAAACCGATTTCAGGAGGTAGACTGGAATTGCATTGAAAGCATAGGAAAAGAGGCAGAACGTCCACAATGATGCACTTGGCCAAAAAGGGCGTATGCGTTTTTTCCTGAATATATATATTCAGGAAAAAACGCATACGCCCTTTTTGGCCAACCAAGCAAGCTTGCAAAGGAAATCTGCACTACAATGAAGTCTCACTTCCCCCCGGTCAAAAGGGCCATCTGAAAAAAGTGTAAAATCCAGAAAGGCAGGACAGGCCATGGAGAACTGGGAGCCTTGTTATGCTGATGGGCGGGATGTAAATTGCCAACAGACACTCGGGAGAAGTGTATGGTGTTTCCTGAAACATCTAAAAAACAAAGCAACAGGGCCTAGGGCACTTCCACTTATGGTCCTATAGCTTAGGGAAATTAAAATCAAAAAGACACAGCCTCCCCAAAGTTTGGGACGCCTCTGTTTACAAGAACCTCGTTTACCGTACAAGTTCAATATCACAGAAAGTGAAAAATGGATAAAGAACTTGTGGTACTTACGTACAATGCAGTATCACTCAGCAATGAAATCTATGTCATCAGGTCCGTAGCAGCATAATGAGTGGATTCAGGTATGATGATTCTAACTGAAATAAGTCACACAGAAAAGGAAACATCATAAGATATCACTAATACACGGAATGTAAACTGGGCTACACAGGAACTGAATTCCAAAACAGAACAGGGTCTCAAATTTAGAAAACCAACTTATGCTTGCTTAAGTGGAAAGGTGAGTTGGGGTGCTGCATAAAACCAGAGATTGAAATGAGCACAGATAAAGTTCCTTAAGCCAAATACGGAATAGACAAGAGCTACTCCTTGCTCAACGAAATGGACTCAACACCGCATATTAAACGCCTAAGAATGTACCTGACTCTTAAGTATCTTAAAACCTATGGATTGCTATGTCTCCGAAAGAGAATCAAGCATGTGTACAGGGACATAAACGCAGCAGTGATAGGATTGGAGAGGTTCGGTGAGCAAATGAAGACCCTTTGAAGTCATATTGCATGGTACCCATTCCACGGGTTTCAACTACCCAGGTTTAAGGTATTCTTCCTTCAGCTAAAACATGCATGTGGAACCTAGAGTATGATCAACCATGTGATCGGGAGACGTGTTCAAATATGTCTCAGTTTTCGTACCCTGGTACTCGGGTGCAACATTCCAGACGCTTTACTAACACTCTCCCGACTTGGAGAGTCAGTCCCTTTAACCTCCTGTTTGGCCCAGTTTGCAATTTCTGCGGAAGATGAACAGGAATAGCGAGAACCAATGAGAGACTAGCTGGAGGTGTCTGGACGGGCAAATTTAACTCTCATTTCCCACCAGGAAGAGGAAATAACCAAAGGCTCAGCGTGCCGTGCCGGAACCAGATTAGGGCCTGAAGCCATCCTGCGGTGTTGCGGCCAGCTCACAAGAAAGCGAGTTGAAGAAAGGAGCTCAGGGGCACTGTAATTCACAAACCTGCAGAGTTATAAATGACAGCTATCGTCCAAAAATATACTGAAGTAAGGCTGCCAAGAGGACTTGAAAGCGGGGCAGAATTGCAGGAAACCGATTTCAGGAGGTAGACTGGAATTGCATTGAAAGCATAGGAAAAGAGGCAGAACGTCCACAATGATGCACTTGGCCAAAAAGGGCGTATGCGTTTTTTTCCTGAATATATTCAGGAAAAAACGCATACGCCCTTTTTGGCCAACCAAGCAAGCTTGCAAAGGAAATCTGCACTACACTGAAGTCTCACTTCCCCCCGGTCAAAAGGGCCATCTGAAAAAAGTGTAAAATCCAGAAAGGCAGGACAGGCCATGGAGAACTGGGAGCCTTGTTATGCTGATGGGCGGGATGTAAACTGCCAACAGACACTCGGGAGAAGTGTATGGTGTTTCCTGAAACATCTAAAAAACAAAGCAACAGAGCCTAGGGCACTTCCACTTATGGTCCTATAGCTTAGGGAAATTAAAATCAAAAAGACACAGCCACCCCAAAGTTTGGGACGCCTCTGTTTACAAGAACCTCATTTACAGTACAAGTTCAACATCGCAGAAAGTGAAAAATGGATAAAGAACTTGTGGTACTTACGTACAATGCAGTATCACTCAGCAGTGAAATCTATGTCATCAGGCGCGTAGCAGGACAATGAGTGGATTCAGGTACGATGATTCTAACTGAAATAAGTCACACAGAAAAAGAAACATCATAAGATATTAGTAATACACGGAATGTAAACTTGGCTACACAGGAACTGAATTACAGAACAGAACAGGGTCTCAAATTTAGAAAACCAACTTATGCTTGTTTAAGGGGAAAGGTGAGTTGGGGTGCTGCATAAAACCAGAGATTGAAATGAGCACAGATAAAGTTCCTTAAGCCAAATATGGAATAGACAAGAGCTACTCCTTGCTCAACGAAATGGACTCAACACCGCATATTAAACGCCTAAGAATGTACCTGACTCTTAAGTATCTTAAAACCTATGGATTGCTATGTCTCCGAAAGAGAATCAAGCATGTGTACAGGGACATAAACGCAGCAGTGATAGGATTGGAGAGGTTCGGTGAGCAAATGAAGACCCTTTGAAGTCATATTGCATGGTACCCATTCCACGGGTTTCAACTACCCAGGTTTAAGGTATTCTTCCTTCAGCTAAAACATGCATGTGGAACCTAGAGTATGATCAACCATGTGATCGGGAGACGTGTTCAAATATGTCTCAGTTTTCGTACCCTGGTACTCGGGTGCAACATTCCAGACGCTTTACTAACACTCTCCCGACTTGGAGAGTCAGTCCCTTTAACCTCCTGTTTGGCCCAGTTTGCAATTTCTGCGGAAGATGAACAGGAATAGCGAGAACCAATGAGAGACTAGCTGGAGGTGTCTGGACGGGCAAATTTAACTCTCATTTCCCACCAGGAAGAGGAAATAACCAAAGGCTCAGCGTGCCGTGCCGGAACCAGATTAGGGCCTGAAGCCATCCTGCGGTGTTGCGGCCAGCTCACAAGAAAACGAGTTGAAGAAAGGAGCTCAGGGGCACTGTAATTCACAAACCTGCAGAGTTATAAATGACAACTATCGTCCAAAAATATACTGAAGTAAGGCTGCCAAGAGGACTTGAAAGCGGGGCAGAATTGCAGGAAACCGATTTCAGGAGGTAGACTGGAATTGCATTGAAAGCATAGGAAAAGAGGCAGAACGTCCACAATGATGCACTTGGCCAAAAAGGGCGTATGCGTTTTTTCCTGAATATATTCAGGAAAAAACGCATACGCCCTTTTTGGCCAACCAAGCAAGCTTGCAAAGGAAATCTGCACTACAATGAAGTCTCACTTCCCCCCGGTCAAAAGGGCCATCTGAAAAAAGTGTAAAATCCAGAAAGGCAGGACAGGCCATGGAGAACTGGGAGCCTTGTTATGCTGATGGGCGGGATGTAAACTGCCAACAGACACTCGGGAGAAGTGTATGGTGTTTCCTGAAACATCTAAAAAACAAAGCAACAGAGCCTAGGGCACTTCCACTTATGGTCCTATAGCTTAGGGAAATTAAAATCAAAAAGATACAGCCACCCCAATGTTTGGGACGCCTCTGTTTACAAGAACCTCGTTTACCGTACAAGTTCAATATCACAGAAAGTGAAAAATGGATAAAGAACTTGTGGTACTTACGTACAATGCAGTATCACTCAGCAGTGAAATCTATGTCATCAGGCCCGTAGCAGCACAATGAGTGGATTCAGGTACGATGATTCTAACTGAAATAAGTCACACAGAAAAAGAAACATCATAAGATATCAGTAATACACGGAATGTAAACTTGGCTACACAGGAACTGAATTACAGAACAGAACAGGGTCTCAAATTTAGAAAACCAACTTATGCTTGTTTAAGGGTAAAGGTGAGTTGGGGTGCTGCATAAAACCAGAGATTGAAATGAGCACAGATAAAGTTCCTTAAGCCAAATATGGAATAGACAAGAGCTACTCCTTGCTCAACGAAATGGACTCAACACCGCATATTAAACGCCTAAGAATGTACCTGACTCTTAAGTATCTTAAAACCTATGGATTGCTATGTCTCCGAAAGAGAATCAAGCATGTGTACAGGGACATAAACGCAGCAGTGATAGGATTGGAGAGGTTCGGTGAGCAAATGAAGACCCTTTGAAGTCATATTGCATGGTACCCATTCCACGGGTTTCAACTACCCAGGTTTAAGGTATTCTTCCTTCAGCTAAAACATGCATGTGGAACCTAGAGTATGATCAACCATGTGATCGGGAGACGTGTTCAAATATGTCTCAGTTTTCGTACCCTGGTACTCGGGTGCAACATTCCAGACGCTTTACTAACACTCTCCCGACTTGGAGAGTCAGTCCCTTTAACCTCCTGTTTGGCCCAGTTTGCAATTTCTGCGGAAGATGAACAGGAATAGCGAGAACCAATGAGAGACTAGCTGGAGGTGTCTGGACGGGCAAATTTAACTCTCATTTCCCACCAGGAAGAGGAAATAACCAAAGGCTCAGCGTGCCGTGCCGGAACCAGATTAGGGCCTGAAGCCATCCTGCGGTGTTGCGGCCAGCTCACAAGAAAACGAGTTGAAGAAAGGAGCTCAGGGGCACTGTAATTCACAAACCTGCAGAGTTATAAATGACAACTATCGTCCAAAAATATACTGAAGTAAGGCTGCCAAGAGGACTTGAAAGCGGGGCAGAATTGCAGGAAACCGATTTCAGGAGGTAGACTGGAATTGCATTGAAAGCATAGGAAAAGAGGCAGAACGTCCACAATGATGCACTTGGCCAAAAAGGGCGTATGCGTTTTTTCCTGAATATATTCAGGAAAAAACGCATACGCCCTTTTTGGCCAACCAAGCAAGCTTGCAAAGGAAATCTGCACTACAATGAAGTCTCACAACCCCCCGGTCAAAAGGGCCATCTGAAAAAAGTGTAAAATCCAGAAAGGCAGGACAGGCCATGGAGAACTGGGAGCCTTGTTATGCTGATGGGCGGGATGTAAATTGCCAACAGACACTCGGGAGAAGTGTATGGTGTTTCCTGAAACATCTAAAAAACAAAGCAACAGAGCCTAGGGCACTTCCACTTATGGTCCTATAGCTTAGGGAAATTAAAATCAAAAAGATACAGCCACCCCAATGTTTGGGACGCCTCTGTTTACAAGAACCTCGTTTACCGTACAAGTTCAATATCACAGAAAGTGAAAAATGGATAAAGAACTTGTGGTACTTACGTACAATGCAGTATCACTCAGCAGTGAAATCTATGTCATCAGGCCCGTAGCAGCACAATGAGTGGATTCAGGTACGATGATTCTAACTGAAATAAGTCACACAGAAAAAGAAACATCATAAGATATCAGTAATACACGGAATGTAAACTTGGCTACACAGGAACTGAATTACAGAACAGAACAGGGTCTCAAATTTAGAAAACCAACTTATGCTTGCTTAAGGGGAAAGGTGAGTTGGGGTGCTGCATAAAACCAGAGATTGAAATGAGCACAGATAAAGTTCCTTAAGCCAAATATGGAATAGACAAGAGCTACTCCTTGCTCAACGAAATGGACTCAACACCGCATATTAAACGCCTAAGAATGTACCTGACTCTTAAGTATCTTAAAACCTATGGATTGCTATGTCTCCGAAAGAGAATCAAGCATGTGTACAGGGACATAAACGCAGCAGTGATAGGATTGGAGAGGTTCGGTGAGCAAATGAAGACCCTTTGAAGTCATATTGCATGGTACCCATTCCACGGGTTTCAACTACCCAGGTTTAAGGTATTCTTCCTTCAGCTAAAACATGCATGTGGAACCTAGAGTATGATCAACCATGTGATCGGGAGACGTGTTCAAATATGTCTCAGTTTTCGTACCCTGGTACTCGGGTGCAACATTCCAGACGCTTTACTAACACTCTCCCGACTTGGAGAGTCAGTCCCTTTAACCTCCTGTTTGGCCCAGTTTGCAATTTCTGCGGAAGATGAACAGGAATAGCGAGAACCAATGAGAGACTAGCTGGAGGTGTCTGGACGGGCAAATTTAACTCTCATTTCCCACCAGGAAGAGGAAATAACCAAAGGCTCAGCGTGCCGTGCCGGAACCAGATTAGGGCCTGAAGCCATCCTGCGGTGTTGCGGCCAGCTCACAAGAAAACGAGTTGAAGAAAGGAGCTCAGGGGCACTGTAATTCACAAACCTGCAGAGTTATAAATGACAACTATCGTCCAAAAATATACTGAAGTAAGGCTGCCAAGAGGACTTGAAAGCGGGGCAGAATTGCAGGAAACCGATTTCAGGAGGTAGACTGGAATTGCATTGAAAGCATAGGAAAAGAGGCAGAACGTCCACAATGATGCACTTGGCCAAAAAGAGCGTATGCGTTTTTTCCTGAATATATTCAGGAAAAAACGCATACGCCCTTTTTGGCCAACCAAGCAAGCTTGCAAAGGAAATCTGCACTACAATGAAGTCTCACTGCCCCCCGGTCAAAAGGGCCATCTGAAAAAAGTGTAAAATCCAGAAAGGCAGGACAGGCCATGGAGAACTGGGAGCCTTGTTATGCTGATGGGCGGGATGTAAACTGCCAACAGACACTCGGGAGAAGTGTATGGTGTTTCCTGAAACATCTAAAAAACAAAGCAACAGAGCCTAGGGCACTTCCACTTATGGTCCTATAGCTTAGGGAAATTAAAATCAAAAAGATACAGCCACCCCAATGTTTGGGACGCCTCTGTTTACAAGAACCTCGTTTATCGTACAAGTTCAATATCACAGAAAGTGAAAAATGGATAAGGAACTTGTGGTACTTACGTACAATGCAGTATCACTCAGCAGTGAAATCTATGTCATCAGGCCCGTAGCAGCACAATGAGTGGATTCAGGTACGATGATTCTAACTGAAATAAGTCACACAGAAAAAGAAACATCATAAGATATCAGTAATACACGGAATGTAAACTTGGCTACACAGGAACTGAATTACAGAACAGAACAGGGTCTCAAATTTAGAAAACCAACTTATGCTTGTTTAAGGGTAAAGGTGAGTTGGGGTGCTGCATAAAACCAGAGATTGAAATGAGCACAGATAAAGTTCCTTAAGCCAAATATGGAATAGACAAGAGCTACTCCTTGCTCAACGAAATGGACTCAACACCGCATATTAAACGCCTAAGAATGTACCTGACTCTTAAGTATCTTAAAACCTATGGATTGCTATGTCTCCGAAAGAGAATCAAGCATGTGTACAGGGACATAAACGCAGCAGTGATAGGATTGGAGAGGTTCGGTGAGCAAATGAAGACCCTTTGAAGTCATATTGCATGGTACCCATTCCACGGGTTTCAACTACCCAGGTTTAAGGTATTCTTCCTTCAGCTAAAACATGCATGTGGAACCTAGAGTATGATCAACCATGTGATCGGGAGACGTGTTCAAATATGTCTCAGTTTTCGTACCCTGGTACTCGGGTGCAACATTCCAGACGCTTTACTAACACTCTCCCGACTTGGAGAGTCAGTCCCTTTAACCTCCTGTTTGGCCCAGTTTGCAATTTCTGCGGAAGATGAACAGGAATAGCGAGAACCAATGAGAGACTAGCTGGAGGTGTCTGGACGGGCAAATTTAACTCTCATTTCCCACCAGGAAGAGGAAATAACCAAAGGCTCAGCGTGCCGTGCCGGAACCAGATTAGGGCCTGAAGCCATCCTGCGGTGTTGCGGCCAGCTCACAAGAAAGCGAGTTGAAGAAAGGAGCTCAGGGGCACTGTAATTCACAAACCTGCAGAGTTATAAATGACAACTATCGTCCAAAAATATACTGAAGTAAGGCTGCCAAGAGGACTTGAAAGCGGGGCAGAATTGCAGGAAACCGATTTCAGGAGGTAGACTGGAATTGCATTGAAAGCATAGGAAAAGAGGCAGAACGTCCACAATGATGCACTTGGCCAAAAAGGGCGTATGCGTTTTTTCCTGAATATATTCAGGAAAAAACGCATACGCCCTTTTTCGCCAACCAAGCAAGCTTGCAAAGGAAATCTGCACTACAATGAAGTCTCACTTCCCCCCGGTCAAAAGGGCCATCTGAAAAAAGTGTAAAATCCAGAAAGGCAGGACAGGCCATGGAGAACTGGGAGCCTTGTTATACTGATGGGCGGGATGTAAATTGCCAACAGACACTCGGGAGAAGTGTATGGTGTTTCCTGAAACATCTAAAAAACAAAGCAACAGAGCCTAGGGCACTTCCACTTATGGTCCTATAGCTTAGGGAAATTAAAATCAAAAAGATACAGCCACCCCAATGTTTGGGACGCCTCTGTTTACAAGAACCTCGTTTACCGTACAAGTTCAATATCACAGAAAGTGAAAAATGGATAAAGAACTTGTGGTACTTACGTACAATGCAGTATCACTCAGCAGTGAAATCTATGTCATCAGGCCCGTAGCAGCACAATGAGTGGATTCAGGTACGATGATTCTAACTGAAATAAGTCACACAGAAAAAGAAACATCATAAGATATCAGTAATACACGGAATGTAAACTTGGCTACACAGGAACTGAATTACAGAACAGAACAGGGTCTCAAATTTAGAAAACCAACTTATGCTTGTTTAAGGGTAAAGGTGAGTTGGGGTGCTGCATAAAACCAGAGATTGAAATGAGCACAGATAAAGTTCCTTAAGCCAAATATGGAATAGACAAGAGCTACTCCTTGCTCAACGAAATGGACTCAACACCGCATATTAAACGCCTAAGAATGTACCTGACTCTTAAGTATCTTAAAACCTATGGATTGCTATGTCTCCGAAAGAGAATCAAGCATGTGTACAGGGACATAAACGCAGCAGTGATAGGATTGGAGAGGTTCGGTGAGCAAATGAAGACCCTTTGAAGTCATATTGCATGGTACCCATTCCACGGGTTTCAACTACCCAGGTTTAAGGTATTCTTCCTTCAGCTAAAACATGCATGTGGAACCTAGAGTATGATCAACCATGTGATCGGGAGACGTGTTCAAATATGTCTCAGTTTTCGTACCCTGGTACTCGGGTGCAACATTCCAGACGCTTTACTAACACTCTCCCGACTTGGAGAGTCAGTCCCTTTAACCTCCTGTTTGGCCCAGTTTGCAATTTCTGCGGAAGATGAACAGGAATAGCGAGAACCAATGAGAGACTAGCTGGAGGTGTCTGGACGGGCAAATTTAACTCTCATTTCCCACCAGGAAGAGGAAATAACCAAAGGCTCAGCGTGCCGTGCCGGAACCAGATTAGGGCCTGAAGCCATCCTGCGGTGTTGCGGCCAGCTCACAAGAAAACGAGTTGAAGAAAGGAGCTCAGGGGCACTGTAATTCACAAACCTGCAGAGTTATAAATGACAACTATCGTCTAAAAATATACTGAAGTAAGGCTGCCAAGAGGACTTGAAAGCGGGGCAGAATCGCAGGAAACCGATTTCAGGAGGTAGACTGGAATTGCATTGAAAGCATAGGAAAAGAGGCAGAACGTCCACAATGATGCACTTGGCCAAAAAGGGCGTATGCGTTTTTTCCTGAATATATTCAGGAAAAAACGCATACGCCCTTTTTGGCCAACCAAGCAAGCTTGCAAAGGAAATCTGCACTACAATGAAGTCTCACTTCCCCCCGGTCAAAAGGGCCATCTGAAAAAAGTGTAAAATCCAGAAAGGCAGGACAGGCCATGGAGAACTGGGAGCCTTGTTATACTGATGGGCGGGATGTACATTGCCAACAGACACTCGGGAGAAGTGTATGGTGTTTCCTGAAACATCTAAAAAACAAAGCAACAGAGCCTAGGGCACTTCCACTTATGGTCCTATAGCTTAGGGAAATTAAAATCAAAAAGATACAGCCACCCCAATGTTTAGGACGCCTCTGTTTACAAGAACCTGGTTTACCGTACAAGTTCAATATCACAGAAAGTGAAAAATGGATAAAGAACTTGTGGTACTTACGTACAATGCAGTATCACTCAGCAGTGAAATCTATGTCATCAGGCCCGTAGCAGCACAATGAGTGGATTCAGGTACGATGATTCTAACTGAAATAAGTCACACAGAAAAAGAAACATCATAAGATATCAGTAATACACGGAATGTAAACTTGGCTACACAGGAACTGAATTACAGAACAGAACAGGGTCTCAAATTTAGAAAACCAACTTATGCTTGTTTAAGGGGAAAGGTGAGTTGGGGTGCTGCATAAAACCAGAGATTGAAATGAGCACAGATAAAGTTCCTTAAGCCAAATATGGAATAGACAAGAGCTACTCCTTGCTCAACGAAATGGACTCAACACCGCATATTAAACGCCTAAGAATGTACCTGACTCTTAAGTATCTTAAAACCTATGGATTGCTATGTCTCCGAAAGAGAATCAAGCATGTGTACAGGGACATAACCGCAGCAGTGATAGGATTGGAGAGGTTCGGTGAGCAAATGAAGACCCTTTGAAGTCATATTGCATGGTACCCATTCCACGGGTTTCAACTACCCAGGTTTAAGGTATTCTTCCTTCAGCTAAAACATGCATGTGGAACCTAGAGTATGATCAACCATGTGATCGGGAGACGTGTTCAAATATGTCTCAGTTTTCGTACCCTGGTACTCGGGTGCAACATTCCAGATGCTTTACTAACACTCTCCCGACTTGGAGAGTCAGTCCCTTTAACCTCCTGTTTGGCCCAGTTTGCAATTTCTGCGGAAGATGAACAGGAATAGCGAGAACCAATGAGAGACTAGCTGGAGGTGTCTGGACGGGCAAATTTAACTCTCATTTCCCACCAGGAAGAGGAAATAACCAAAGGCTCAGCATGCCGTGCCGGAACCAGATTAGGGCCTGAAGCCATCCTGCGGTGTTGCGGCCAGCTCACAAGAAAACGAGTTGAAGAAAGGAGCTCAGTGGCACTGTAATTCACAAACCTGCAGAGTTATAAATGACAACTGTCGTCCAAAAATATACTGAAGTAAGGCTGCCAAGAGGACTTGAAAGCGGGGCAGAATTGCAGGAAACCGATTTCAGGAGGTAGACTGGAATTGCATTGAAAGCATAGGAAAAGAGGCAGAACGTCCACAATGATGCACTTGGCCAAAAAGGGCGTATGCGTTTTTTCCTGAATATATTCAGGAAAAAACGCATACGCCCTTTTTGGCCAACCAAGCAAGCTTGCAAAGGAAATCTGCACTACAATGAAGTCTCACTTCCCCCCGGTCAAAAGGGCCATCTGAAAAAAGTGTAAAATCCAGAAAGGCAGGACAGGCCATGGAGAACTGGGAGCCTTGTTATGCTGATGGGCGGGATGTAAATTGCCAACAGACACTCGGGAGAAGTGTATGGTGTTTCCTGAAACATCTAAAAAACAAAGCAACAGAGCCTAGGGCACTTCCACTTATGGTCCTATAGCTTAGGGAAATTAAAATCAAAAAGATACAGCCACCCCAATGTTTGGGACGCCTCTGTTTACAAGAACCTGGTTTACCGTACAAGTTCAATATCACAGAAAGTGAAAAATGGATAAAGAACTTGTGGTACTTACGTACAATGCAGTATCACTCAGCAGTGAAATCTATGTCATCAGGCCCGTAGCAGCACAATGAGTGGATTCAGGTACGATGATTCTAACTGAAATAAGTCACACAGAAAAAGAAACATCATAAGATATCAGTAATACACGGAATGTAAACTTGGCTACACAGGAACTGAATTACAGAACAGAACAGGGTCTCAAATTTAGAAAACCAACTTATGCTTGTTTAAGGGGAAAGGTGAGTTGGGGTGCTGCATAAAACCAGAGATTGAAATGAGCACAGATAAAGTTCCTTAAGCCAAATATGGAATAGACAAGAGCTACTCCTTGCTCAACGAAATGGACTCAACACCGCATATTAAACGCCTAAGAATGTACCTGACTCTTAAGTATCTTAAAACCTATGGATTGCTATGTCTCCGAAAGAGAATCAAGCATGTGTACAGGGACATAAACGCAGCAGTGATAGGATTGGAGAGGTTCGGTGAGCAAATGAAGACCCTTTGAAGTCATATTGCATGGTACCCATTCCACGGGTTTCAACTACCCAGGTTTAAGGTATTCTTCCTTCAGCTAAAACATGCATGTGGAACCTAGAGTATGATCAACCATGTGATCGGGAGACGTGTTCAAATATGTCTCCGTTTTCGTACCCTGGTACTCGGGTGCAACATTCCAGACGCTTTACTAACACTCTCCCGACTTGGAGAGTCAGTCCCTTTAACCTCCTGTTTGGCCCAGTTTGCAATTTCTGCGGAAGATGAACAGGAATAGCGAGAACCAATGAGAGACTAGCTGGAGGTGTCTGGACGGGCAAATTTAACTCTCATTTCCCACCAGGAAGAGGAAATAACCAAAGGCTCAGCGTGCCGTGCCGGAACCAGATTAGGGCCTGAAGCCATCCTGCGGTGTTGCGGCCAGCTCACAAGAAAACGAGTTGAAGAAAGGAGCTCAGGGGCACTGTAATTCACAAACCTGCAGAGTTATAAATGACAACTATCGTCTAAAAATATACTGAAGTAAGGCTGCCAAGAGGACTTGAAAGCGGGGCAGAATCGCAGGAAACCGATTTCAGGAGGTAGACTGGAATTGCATTGAAAGCATAGGAAAAGAGGCAGAACGTCCACAATGATGCACTTGGCCAAAAAGGGCGTATGCGTTTTTTCCTGAATATATTCAGGAAAAAACGCATACGCCCTTTTTGGCCAACCAAGCAAGCTTGCAAAGGAAATCTGCACTACAATGAAGTCTCACTTCCCCCCGGTCAAAAGGGCCATCTGAAAAAAGTGTAAAATCCAGAAAGGCAGGACAGGCCATGGAGAACTGGGAGCCTTGTTATGCTGATGGGCGGGATGTAAATTGCCAACAGACACTCGGGAGAAGTGTATGGTGTTTCCTGAAACGTCTAAAAAACAAAGCAACAGAGCCTAGGGCACTTCCACTTATGGTCCTATAGCTTAGGGAAATTAAAATCAAAAAGATACAGCCACCCCAATGTTTGGGACGCCTCTGTTTACAAGAACCTCGTTTACCGTACAAGTTCAATATCACAGAAAGTGAAAAATGGATAAAGAACTTGTGGTACTTACGTACAATGCAGTATCACTCAGCAGTGAAATCTATGTCATCAGGCCCGTAGCAGCACAATGAGTGGATTCAGGTACGATGATTCTAACTGAAATAAGTCACACAGAAAAAGAAACATCATAAGATATCAGTAATACACGGAATGTAAACTTGGCTACACAGGAACTGAATTACAGAACAGAACAGGGTCTCAAATTTAGAAAACCAACTTATGCTTGTTTAAGGGTAAAGGTGAGTTGGGGTGCTGCATAAAACCAGAGATTGAAATGAGCACAGATAAAGTTCCTTAAGCCAAATATGGAATAGACAAGAGCTACTCCTTGCTCAACGAAATGGACTCAACACCGCATATTAAACGCCTAAGAATGTACCTGACTCTTAAGTATCTTAAAACCTATGGATTGCTATGTCTCCGAAAGAGAATCAAGCATGTGTACAGGGACATAAACGCAGCAGTGATAGGATTGGAGAGGTTCGGTGAGCAAATGAAGACCCTTTGAAGTCATATTGCATGGTACCCATTCCACGGGTTTCAACTACCCAGGTTTAAGGTATTCTTCCTTCAGCTAAAACATGCATGTGGAACCCAGAGTATGATCAACCATGTGAACGGGAGACCTGTTCAAATATGTCTCAGTTTTCCTCCCCTGGTACTCGGGTGCAACATTCCAGATGCTTTACTAACACTCTCCCCACTTGGAGAGTCAGCCTTTAACCTCCTGTTTAGCCCAGTTTGCAATTTCTGCGGAAGATGAACAGGAATAGGGAGAACCAATGAGAGACTAGCTGGAGGTGTCTGGACGGGCAAATTTCACTCTCATTTCCCACCAGGAAGAGGAAATAACCAAAGGCTCAGCGTGCCGTGCCGGAACCAGATTAGGGCCTGAAGCCATCCTGCGGTGTTGCGGCCAGCTCACAAGAAAGCGAGTTGAAGAAAGGAGCTCAGGGGCACTGTAATTCACAAACCTGCAGAGTTATAAATGACAGCTATCGTCCAAAAATATACTGAAGTAGGGCTGCCAAGAGGACTTGAAAGCGGGGCAGAATTGCAGGAAACCGATTTCAGGAGGTAGACTGGAATTGCATCGAAAGCATAGGAAAAGAGGCAGAACGTCCACAATGATGCACTTGGCCAAAAAGGGCGTATGCGTTTTTTCCTGAATATATTCAGGAAAAAACGCATACGCCCTTTTTGGCCAACCAAGCAAGCTTGCAAAGGAAATCTGCACTACAATGAAGTCTCACTTCCCCCCGGTCAAAAGGGCCATCTGAAAAAAGTGTAAAATCCAGAAAGGCAGGACAGGCCATGGAGAACTGGGAGCCTTGTTATGCTGATGGGCGGGATGTAAATTGCCAACAGACACTCGGGAGAAGTGTATGGTGTTTCCTGAAACATCTAAAAAACAAAGCAACAGAGCCTAGGGCACTTCCACTTATGGTCCTATAGCTTAGGGAAATTAAAATCAAAAAGACCCAGCCACCCCAAAGTTTGGGACGCCTCTGTTTACAAGAACGTCATTTACCGTACAAGTTCAATATCACAGAAAGTGAAAAATGGATAAAGAACTTGTGGTACTTACGTACAATGCAGTATCACTCAGCAATGAAATCTATGTCATCAGGCCCGTAGCAGCATAATGAGTGGATTCAGGTACGATGATTCTAACTGAAATAAGTCACACAGAAAAAGAAACATCATAAGATATCACTAATACACGGAATGTAAACTTGGCTACACAGGAACTGAATTACAGAACAGAACAGGGTCTCAAATTTAGAAAACCAACTTATGCTTGCTTAAGGGGAAAGGTGAGTTGGGGTGCTGCATAAAACCAGAGATTGAAATGAGCACAGATAAAGTTCGTTAAGCCAAATATGGAATAGACAAGAGCTACTCCTTGCTCAACGAAATGGACTCAACACCCCATATTCAACGACTAAGAATGTAACTTACTAGTAAGTATCTTAAAACCTATGGATTGCTATGTCTCCAAAGGAGAATCAAGCGTGTGTACAGGGGCATAAACGCAGCAGTGATAGGATTGGAGAGGTTCGGTGAGCAAATGAAGACCCTTTGAAGTCATATTACATGGTACCCATTCCACGGGTTTCAACTACCCAGTTTTAAGGTATTGTTCCTTCAGCTAAAACATGCATGTGGAACCTAGAGTATGATCAACCATGTGATCGGGAGACGTGTTCAAATATGTCTCAGTTTTCGTACCCTGGTACTCGGGTGCAACATTCCAGACGCTTTACTAACACTCTCCCGACTTGGAGAGTCAGTCCCTTTAACCTCCTGTTTGGCCCAGTTTGCAATTTCTGCGGAAGATGAACAGGAATAGCGAGAACCAATGAGAGACTAGCTGGAGGTGTCTGGACGGGCAAATTTAACTCTCATTTCCCACCAGGAAGAGGAATTAACCAAAGGCTCAGCGTGCCGTGCCGGAACCAGATTAGGGCCTGAAGCCATCCTGCGCTGTTGCGGCCAGCTCACAAGAAAGCGAGTTGAAGAATGGAGCTCAGGGGCACTGTAATTCTCAAACCTGCAGAGTTATAAATGACAGCTATCGTCCAAAAATATACTGAAGTAAGGCTGCCAAGAGGACTTGAAAGCGGGGCAGAATTGCAGGAAACCGATTTCAGGAGGTAGACTGGAATTGCATTGAAAGCATAGGAAAAGAGGCAGAACGTCCACAATGATGCACTTGGCCAAAAAGGGCGTATGCGTTTTTCCTGAATATATTCAGGAAAAAACGCATACGCCCATTTTGGCCAACCAAGCAAACTTGCAAAGGAAATCTGTACTACAATGAAGTCTCACTTCCCCCCGGTCAAAAGGGCCATCTGCAAAAAGTGTAAAATCCAGAAAGGCAGGACAGGCCATGGAGAACTGGGAGCCTTGTTATGCTGATGGGCGGGATGTAAATTGCCAACAGACACTGGGGAGAAGTGTATGGTGTTTCCTGAAACATCTAAAAAACAAAGCAACAGAGCCTAGGGCACTTCCACTTATGGTTCAATAGTTTAGGGAAATTAAAATCAAAAAGACACAGCCACCCCAAAGTTTGGGACACCTCTGTTTACAAGAACCTCGTTTACCGTACAAGTTCAATATCACAGAAAGTGAAAAATGGATAAAGAACTTGTGGTACTTATGTACAATGCAGTATCACTCAGCAATGAAATGTATGTCATCAGGCCCGTAGCAGCATAATGAGTGGATTCAGGTACGATGATTCTAACTGAAATAAGTCACACAGAAAAAGAAACATCATAAGATATCACTAATACACGGAATGTAAACTGGGCTACACTGGAACTGAATTACAGAACAGAACAGGGTCTCAAATTTAGAAAACCAACTTATGCTTGCTTAAGGGGAAAGGTGAGTTGGGGTGCTGCATAAAAGCAGACATTGAAATGAGCACAGATAAAGTTCCTTAAGCCAAATACGGAATAGACAAGAGCTACTCCTTGCTCAACGAAATGGACTCAACACCGCATAATAAACGCCTAAGAATGTACCTGACTAGTAAGTATCTTAAATCCTATGGATTGCTATGTCTCCAAAAGAGAATCAAGCGTGTGTACAGGGGCATAAACGCAGCAGTGATAGGATTGGAGAGGTTCGGTGAGCAAATGAAGACCCTTTGAAGTCATATTGCATGGTACCCATTCCACGGGTTTCAACTACCCAGTTTTAAGGTATTGTTCCTTCAGCTAAAACATGCATGTGGAACCTAGAGTATGATCAACCATGTGATCGGGAGACGTGTTCAAATATGTCTCAGTTTTCGTACCCTGGTACTCGGGTGCAACATTCCAGACACTTTACTAACACTCTCCCCACTTGGAGAGTCAGTGCCTTTAACCTCCTGTTTGGCCCAGTTTGCAATTTCTGCGGAAGATGAACAGGAATAGCGAGAACCAATGAGAGACTAGCTGGAGGTGTCTGGACGGGCAAATTTAACTCTCATTTCCCACCAGGAAGAGGAGTTAACCAAAGGCTTAGCGTGCCGTGCCGGAACCAGATTAGGGCCTGAAGCCATCCTGTGCTGTTGCGGCCAGCTCACAAGAAAGCGAGTTGAAGAATGGAGCTCAGGGACACTGTAGTTCACAAACCTGCAGAGTTATAAATGACAGCTATCGTCCAAAAATATACTGAAGTAAGGCTGCCAAGAGGACTTGAAAGCGGGGCAGAATTGCAGGAAACCGATTTCAGGAGGTAGACTGGAATTGCATTGAAAGCATAGGAAAAGAGGCAGAACGTCCACAATGATGCACTTGGCCAAAAAGGGCGTATGCGTTTTTTCCTGAATATATTCAGGAAAAAACACATACGCCCATTTTGGCCAACCAAGCAAACTTGCAAAGGAAATCTGTACTACAATGAAGTCTCACTTCCCCCCGGTCAAAAGGGCCATCTGAAAAAAGTGTAAAATCCAGAAAGGCAGGACAGGCCATGGAGAACTGGGAGCCTTGTTATGCTGATGGGTGGGATGTAAATTGCCAACAGACACTCGGGAGAAGTGTATGGTGTTTCCTGAAACATCTAAAAAACAAAGCAACAGAGCCTAGGGCACTTCCACTTATGGTCCAATAGTTTAGGGAAATTAAAATCAAAAAGACACAGCCACCCCGAAGTTTGGAACGGCTCTGTTTACAAGAACCTCGTTTACAGTACAAGTTCAACATCGCAGAAATTGAAAAATGGTTAAAGAAGTTGTGGTATTTACTTACAAAGCAATATCACTCAGCAATGAAATCTATGTCATCAGGC
Organism: Globicephala melas; assembly: GCF_963455315.2. Classification (NCBI taxonomy): domain Eukaryota; kingdom Metazoa; phylum Chordata; class Mammalia; order Artiodactyla; family Delphinidae; genus Globicephala; species Globicephala melas. The sequence continues at coordinate 723,860 of NW_027207277.1, read as the reverse complement.
CCTTAGCAGCACAATGAGTGGATTCAGGTATGATGATTCTAACTGAAATAAGTCACACAGAAAAAGAAACATCATAAGATATCAGTAATACACGGAATGTAAACTTGGCTACACAGGAACTGAATTCCAATACAGAACAGGGTCTCAAATTTAGAAAACCAACTTATGCTTGCTTAAGGGGAAAGGTGAGTTGGGGTGCTGCATAAAACCAGAGATTGAAATGAGCACAGATAAAGTTCCTTAAGCCAAATATGGAATAGACAAGAGCTACTCCTTGCTCAACGAAATGGACTCAACACCCCATATTAAACGCCTAAGAATGTACCTGACTAGTAAGTATCTTAAAACCTATGGATTGCTATGTCTCCAAAAGAGAATCAAGCGTGTGTACAGGGGCATAAACGCAGCAGTGATAGGATTGGAGAGGTTCGGTGAGCAAATGAAGACCCTTTGAAGTCATATTGAATGGTACCCATTCCACGGGTTTCAACTACCCAGGTTTAAGGTATTCTTCCTTCAGCTAAAACATGCATGTGGAACCCAGAGTATGATCAACCGTGTGAACGGGAGACGTGTTCAAATATGTCTCAGTTTTCCTCCCCTGGTACTCGGGTGCAACATTCCAGACGCTTTACTAACACTCTCCCCACTTGGAGTGTCAGCGCCTTTAACCACCTGTTTGGGCCAGTTTGCAATTTCTGCGGAAGATGAACAGGAATAGGGAGAACCAATGAGAGACTAGCTGGAGGTGTCTGGACGGGCAAATTTAACTCTCATTTCCCACCAGGAAGAGGAATTAACCAAAGGCTCAGCGTGCCGTGCCGGAACCAGATTAGGGCCTGAAGCCATCCTGCGCTGTTGCGGCCAGCTCACAAGAAAGCGAGTTGAAGATAGGAGCTCAGGGGCACTGTAATTCACAAACCTGCAGAGTTATAAATGACAGCTATCGTCCAAAAATATACTGAAGTAAGGCTGCCAAGAGGACTTGAAAGCGGGGCAGAATTGCAGGAAACCGATTTCAGGAGGTAGACTGGAATTGCATTGAAAGCATAGGAAAAGAGGCAGAACGTCCACAATGATGCACTTGGCCAAAAAGGGCGTATGCGTTTTTTCCTGAATATATTCAGGAAAAAACGCATACGCCCTTTTTGGCCAACCAAGCAAGCTTGCAAAGGAAATCTGCACTACAATGAAGTCTCACTTCCCCCCGGTCAAAAGGGCCATCTGAAAAAAGTGTAAAATCCAGAAAGGCAGGACAGGCCATGGAGAACTGGGAGCCTTGTTATGCTGATGGGCGGGATGTAAATTGCCAACAGACACTCGGGAGAAGTGTATGGTGTTTCCTGAAACATCTAAAAAACAAAGCAACAGAGCCTAGGGCACTTCCACTTATGGTCCAATAGTTTAGGGAAATTAAAATCAAAAAGACACAGCCACCCCAAAGTTTGGGACACCTCTGTTTACAAGAACCTGGTTTACCGTACAAGTTCAATATCACAGAAAGTGAAAAATGGATAAAGAACTTGTGGTACTTATGTACAATGCAGTATCACTCAGCAATGAAATCTATGTCATCAGGCCCGTAGCAGCATAATGAGTGGATTCAGGTACGATGATTCTAACTGAAATAAGTCACACAGAAAAAGAAACATCATAAGATATCACTAATACACGGAATGTAAACTGGGCTACACTGGAACTGAATTACAGAACAGAACAGGGTCTCAAATTTAGAAAACCAACTTATGCTTGTTTAAGGGGAAAGGTGAGTTGGGGTGCTGCATAAAAGCAGAGATTGAAATGAGCACAGATAAAGTTCCTTAAGCCAAATACGGAATAGACAAGAGCTACTCCTTGCTCAACGAAATGGACTCAACACCGCATAATAAACGCCTAAGAATGTACCTGACTAGTAAGTATCTTAAATCCTATGGATTGCTATGTCTCCAAAAGAGAATCAAGCGTGTGTACAGGGGCATAAACGCAGCAGTGATAGGATTGGAGAGGTTCGGTGAGCAAATGAAGACCCTTTGAAGTCATATTGCATGGTACCCATTCCACGGGTTTCAACTACCCAGTTTTAAGGTATTCTTCCTTCAGCTAAAACATGCATGTGGAACCTAGAGTATGATCAACCATGTGATCGGGAGACGTGTTCAAATATGTCTCAGTTTTCGTACCCTGGTACTCGGGTGCAACATTCCAGACGCTTTACTAACACTCTCCCCACTTGGAGAGTCAGTGCCTTTAACCTCCTGTTTGGCCCAGTTTGCAATTTCTGCGGAAGATGAACAGGAATAGCGAGAACCAATGAGAGACTAGCTGGAGGTGTCTGGACGGGCAAATTTAACTCTCATTTCCCACCAGGAAGAGGAGTTAACCAAAGGCTCAGCGTGCCGTGCCGGAACCAGATTAGGGCCTGAAGCCATCCTGCGGTGTTGCGGCCAGCTCACAAGAAAGCGAGTTGAAGATAGGAGCTCAGGGGCACTGTAATTCACAAACCTGCAGAGTTATAAATGACAGCTATCGTCCAAAAATATACTGAAGTAAGGCTGCCAAGAGGACTTGAAAGCGGGGCAGAATTGCAGGAAACCGATTTCAGGAGGTAGACTGGAATTGCATTGAAAGCATAGGAAAAGAGGCAGAACGTCCACAATGATGCACTTGGCCAAAAAGGGCGTATGCGTTTTTTCCTGAATATATTCAGGAAAAAACGCATACGCCCTTTTTGGCCAACCAAGCAAGCTTGCAAAGGAAATCTGCACTACAATGAAGTCTCACATCCCCCCGGTCAAAAGGGCCATCTGAAAAATGTGTAAAATCCAGAAAGGCAGGACAGGCCATGGAGAACTGGGAGCCTTGTTATGCTGATGGGCGGGATGTAAATTGCCAACAGACACTCGGGAGAAGTGTATGGTGTTTCCTGAAACATCTAAAAAACAAAGCAACAGAGCCTAGGGCACTTCCACTTATGGTCCAATAGTTTAGGGAAATTAAAATCAAAAAGACACAGCCACCCCGAAGTTTGGAACGGCTCTGTTTACAAGAACCTCGTTTACAGTACAAGTTCAACATCGCAGAAATTGAAAAATGGTTAAAGAAGTTGTGGTATTTACTTACAAAGCAATATCACTCAGCAATGAAATCTATGTCATCAGGCCCTTAGCAGCACAATGAGTGGATTCAGGTATGATGATTCTAACTGAAATAAGTCACACAGAAAAAGAAACATCATAAGATATCAGTAATACACGGAATGTAAACTTGGCTACACAGGAACTGAATTCCAATACAGAACAGGGTCTCAAATTTAGAAAACCAACTTATGCTTGCTTAAGGGGAAAGGTGAGTTGGGGTGCTGCATAAAACCAGAGATTGAAATGAGCACAGATAAAGTTCCTTAAGCCAAATATGGAATAGACAAGAGCTACTCCTTGCTCAACGAAATGGACTCAACACCCCATATTAAACGCCTAAGAATGTACCTGACTAGTAAGTATCTTAAAACCTATGGATTGCTATGTCTCCAAAAGAGAATCAAGCGTGTGTACAGGGGCATAAACGCAGCAGTGATAGGATTGGAGAGGTTCGGTGAGCAAATGAAGACCCTTTGAAGTCATATTGAATGGTACCCATTCCACGGGTTTCAACTACCCAGGTTTAAGGTATTCTTCCTTCAGCTAAAACATGCATGTGGAACCCAGAGTATGATCAACCGTGTGAACGGGAGACGTGTTCAAATATGTCTCAGTTTTCCTCCCCTGGTACTCGGGTGCAACATTCCAGACGCTTTACTAACACTCTCCCCACTTGGAGTGTCAGCGCCTTTAACCACCTGTTTGGGCCAGTTTGCAATTTCTGCGGAAGATGAACAGGAATAGGGAGAACCAATGAGAGACTAGCTGGAGGTGTCTGGACGGGCAAATTTAACTCTCATTTCCCACCAGGAAGAGGAATTAACCAAAGGCTCAGCGTGCCGTGCCGGAACCAGATTAGGGCCTGAAGCCATCCTGCGCTGTTGCGGCCAGCTCACAAGAAAGCGAGTTGAAGATAGGAGCTCAGGGGCACTGTAATTCACAAACCTGCAGAGTTATAAATGACAGCTATCGTCCAAAAATATACTGAAGTAAGGCTGCCAAGAGGACTTGAAAGCGGGGCAGAATTGCAGGAAACCGATTTCAGGAGGTAGACTGGAATTGCATTGAAAGCATAGGAAAAGAGGCAGAACGTCCACAATGATGCACTTGGCCAAAAAGGGCGTATGCGTTTTTTCCTGAATATATTCAGGAAAAAACGCATACGCCCTTTTTGGCCAACCAAGCAAGCTTGCAAAGGAAATCTGCACTACAATGAAGTCTCACTTCCCCCCGGTCAAAAGGGCCATCTGAAAAAAGTGTAAAATCCAGAAAGGCAGGACAGGCCATGGAGAACTGGGAGCCTTGTTATGCTGATGGGCGGGATGTAAATTGCCAACAGACACTCGGGAGAAGTGTATGGTGTTTCCTGAAACATCTAAAAAACAAAGCAACAGAGCCTAGGGCACTTCCACTTATGGTCCAATAGTTTAGGGAAATTAAAATCAAAAAGACACAGCCACCCCAAAGTTTGGGACACCTCTGTTTACAAGAACCTGGTTTACCGTACAAGTTCAATATCACAGAAAGTGAAAAATGGATAAAGAACTTGTGGTACTTATGTACAATGCAGTATCACTCAGCAATGAAATCTATGTCATCAGGCCCGTAGCAGCATAATGAGTGGATTCAGGTACGATGATTCTAACTGAAATAAGTCACACAGAAAAAGAAACATCATAAGATATCACTAATACACGGAATGTAAACTGGGCTACACTGGAACTGAATTACAGAACAGAACAGGGTCTCAAATTTAGAAAACCAACTTATGCTTGTTTAAGGGGAAAGGTGAGTTGGGGTGCTGCATAAAAGCAGAGATTGAAATGAGCACAGATAAAGTTCCTTAAGCCAAATACGGAATAGACAAGAGCTACTCCTTGCTCAACGAAATGGACTCAACACCGCATAATAAACGCCTAAGAATGTACCTGACTAGTAAGTATCTTAAATCCTATGGATTGCTATGTCTCCAAAAGAGAATCAAGCGTGTGTACAGGGGCATAAACGCAGCAGTGATAGGATTGGAGAGGTTCGGTGAGCAAATGAAGACCCTTTGAAGTCATATTGCATGGTACCCATTCCACGGGTTTCAACTACCCAGTTTTAAGGTATTCTTCCTTCAGCTAAAACATGCATGTGGAACCTAGAGTATGATCAACCATGTGATCGGGAGACGTGTTCAAATATGTCTCAGTTTTCGTACCCTGGTACTCGGGTGCAACATTCCAGACGCTTTACTAACACTCTCCCCACTTGGAGAGTCAGTGCCTTTAACCTCCTGTTTGGCCCAGTTTGCAATTTCTGCGGAAGATGAACAGGAATAGCGAGAACCAATGAGAGACTAGCTGGAGGTGTCTGGACGGGCAAATTTAACTCTCATTTCCCACCAGGAAGAGGAGTTAACCAAAGGCTCAGCGTGCCGTGCCGGAACCAGATTAGGGCCTGAAGCCATCCTGCGGTGTTGCGGCCAGCTCACAAGAAAGCGAGTTGAAGATAGGAGCTCAGGGGCACTGTAATTCACAAACCTGCAGAGTTATAAATGACAGCTATCGTCCAAAAATATACTGAAGTAAGGCTGCCAAGAGGACTTGAAAGCGGGGCAGAATTGCAGGAAACCGATTTCAGGAGGTAGACTGGAATTGCATTGAAAGCATAGGAAAAGAGGCAGAACGTCCACAATGATGCACTTGGCCAAAAAGGGCGTATGCGTTTTTTCCTGAATATATTCAGGAAAAAACGCATACGCCCTTTTTGGCCAACCAAGCAAGCTTGCAAAGGAAATCTGCACTACAATGAAGTCTCACATCCCCCCGGTCAAAAGGGCCATCTGAAAAATGTGTAAAATCCAGAAAGGCAGGACAGGCCATGGAGAACTGGGAGCCTTGTTATGCTGATGGGCGGGATGTAAATTGCCAACAGACACTCGGGAGAAGTGTATGGTGTTTCCTGAAACATCTAAAAAACAAAGCAACAGAGCCTAGGGCACTTCCACTTATGGTCCAATAGTTTAGGGAAATTAAAATCCAAAAGACACAGCCACCCCAAAGTTGGGGACGCCTCTGTTTACAAGAACCTCGTTTACAGTACAAGGTGAACATCGCAGAAAGTGAAAAATGGATAAAGAAGTTGTGGTATTTACTTACAAAGCAGTATCACTCAGCAATGAAATCTATGTCATCAGGCCCTTAGCAGCACAATGAGTGGATTCAGGTACCATGATTCTAACTGAAATAAGTCACACAGAAGAAGAAACATCATAAGATATCACTAATACACGGAATGTAAACTTGGCTACACAGGAACTGAATTCCAAAACAGAACAGGGTCTCAAATTTAGAAAACCAACTTATGCTTGCTTAAGGGGAAAGGTGAGTTGGGGTGCTGCATAAAACCAGAGATTGAAATGAGCACAGATAAAGTTCCTTAAGCCAAATATGGAATAGACAAGAGCTACTCCTTGCTCAACGAAATGGACTCAACACCCCATATTAAACGCCTAAGAATGTACCTGACTAGTAAGTATCTTAAAACCTATGGATTGCTATGTCTCCAAAAGAGAATCAAGCGTGTGTACAGGGGCATAAACGCAGCAGTGATAGGATTGGAGAGGTTCGGTGAGCAAATGAAGACCCTTTGAAGTCATATTGCATGGTACCCATTCCACGGGTTTCAACTACCCAGGTTTAATGTATTCTTCCTTCAGCTAAAACATGCATGTGGAACCCAGAGTATGATCAACCGTGTGAACGGGAGACGTGTTCAAATATGTCTCAGTTTTCCTCCCCTGGTACTCGGGTGCAACATTCCAGACGCTTTACTAACACTCTCCCCACTTGGAGTGTCAGCGCCTTTAACCACCTGTTTGGGCCAGTTTGCAATTTCTGCGGAAGATGAACAGGAATAGGGAGAACCAATGAGAGACTAGCTGGAGGTGTCTGGACGGGCAAATTTAACTCTCATTTCCCACCAGGAAGAGGAATTAACCAAAGGCTCAGCGTGCCGTGCCGGAACCAGATTAGGGCCTGAAGCCATCCTGCGGTGTTGCGGCCAGCTCACAAGAAAGCGAGTTGAAGATAGGAGCTCAGGGGCACTGTAATTCACAAACCTGCAGAGTTATAAATGACAGCTATCGTCCAAAAATATACTGAAGTAAGGCTGCCAAGAGGACTTGAAAGCGGGGCAGAATTGCAGGAAACCGATTTCAGGAGGTAGACTGGAATTGCATTGAAAGCATAGGAAAAGAGGCAGAACGTCCACAATGATGCACTTGGCCAAAAAGGGCGTATGCGTTTTTTCCTGAATATATTCAGGAAAAAACGCATACGCCCTTTTTGGCCAACCAAGCAAGCTTGCAAAGGAAATCTGCACTACAATGAAGTCTCACTTCCCCCCGGTCAAAAGGGCCATCTGCAAAAAGTGTAAAATCCAGAAAGGCAGGACAGGCCATGGAGAACTGAGAGCCTTATTATGCTGATGGGCGGGATGTAAATTGCCAACAGACACTCGGGAGAAGTGTATGGTGTTTCCTGAAACATCTAAAAAACAAAGCAACAGAGCCTAGGGCACTTCCACTTATGGTCCAATAGTTTAGGGAAATTAAAATCAAAAAGACACAGCCACCCCAAAGTTTGGGACACCTCTGTTTACAAGAACCTCGTTTACCGTACAAGTTCAATATCACAGAAAGTGAAAAATGGATAAAGAACTTGTGGTACTTATGTACAATGCAGTATCACTCAGCAATGAAATCTATGTCATCAGGCCCGTAGCAGCATAATGAGTGGATTCAGGTACGATGATTCTAACTGAAATAAGTCACACAGAAAAAGAAACATCATAAGATATCACTAATACACGGAATGTAAACTGGGCTACACTGGAACTGAATTACAGAACAGAACAGGGTCTCAAATTTAGAAAACCAACTTATGCTTGCTTAAGGGGAAAGGTGAGTTGGGGTGCTGCATAAAAGCAGAGATTGAAATGAGCACAGATAAAGTTCCTTAAGCCAAATACGGAATAGACAAGAGCTACTCCTTGCTCAACGAAATGGACTCAACACCGCATAATAAACGCCTAAGAATGTACCTGACTAGTAAGTATCTTAAATCCTATGGATTGCTATGTCTCCAAAAGAGAATCAAGCGTGTGTACAGGGGCATAAACGCAGCAGTGATAGGATTGGAGAGGTTCGGTGAGCAAATGAAGACCCTTTGAAGTCATATTGCATGGTACCCATTCCACGGGTTTCAACTACCCAGGTTTAAGGTATTCTTCCTTCAGCTAAAACATGCATGTGGAACCTAGAGTATGATCAACCATGTGATCGGGAGACGTGTTCAAATATGTCTCAGTTTTCGTACCCTGGTACTCGGGTGCAACATTCCAGACGCTTTACTAACACTCTCCCCACTTGGAGAGTCAGTGCCTTTAACCTCCTGTTTGGCCCAGTTTGCAATTTCTGCGGAAGATGAACAGGAATAGCGAGAACCAATGAGAGACTAGCTGGAGGTGTCTGGACGGGCAAATTTAACTCTCATTTCCCACCAGGAAGAGGAATTAACCAAAGGCTCAGCGTGCCGTGCCGGAACCAGATTAGGGCCTGAAGCCATCCTGCGGTGTTGCGGCCAGCTCACAAGAAAGCGAGTTGAAGAAAGGAGCTCAGGGGCACTGTAATTCACAAACCTGCAGAGTTATAAATGACAGCTATCGTCCAAAAATATACTGAAGTAAGGCTGCCAAGAGGACTTGAAAGCGGGGCAGAATTGCAGGAAACCAATTTCAGGAGGTAGACTGGAATTGCATTGAAAGCATAGGAAAAGAGGCAGAACGTCCACAATGATGCACTTGGCCAAAAAGGGCGTATGCGTTTTTTCCTGAATATATTCAGGAAAAAACGCATACGCCCTTTTTGGCCAACCAAGCAAGCTTGCAAAGGAAATCTGCACTACAATGAAGTCTCACTTCCCCCCGGTCAAAAGGGCCATCTGAAAAAAGTGTAAAATCCAGAAAGGCAGGACAGGCCATGGAGAACTGGGAGCCTTGTTATGCTGATGGGCGGGATGTAAATTGCCAACAGACACTCGGGAGAAGTGTATGGTGTTTCCTGAAACATCTAAAAAACAAAGCAACAGAGCCTAGGGCACTTCCACTTATGGTCCAATAGTTTAGGGAAATTAAAATCAAAAAGACACAGCCACCCCAAAGTTTGGGACACCTCTGTTTACAAGAACCTGGTTTACCGTACAAGTTCAATATCACAGAAAGTGAAAAATGGATAAAGAACTTGTGGTACTTATGTACAATGCAGTATCACTCAGCAATGAAATCTATGTCATCAGGCCCGTAGCAGCATAATGAGTGGATTCAGGTACGATGATTCTAACTGAAATAAGTCACACAGAAAAAGAAACATCATAAGATATCACTAATACACGGAATGTAAACTGGGCTACACTGGAACTGAATTACAGAACAGAACAGGGTCTCAAATTTAGAAAACCAACTTATGCTTGTTTAAGGGGAAAGGTGAGTTGGGGTGCTGCATAAAAGCAGAGATTGAAATGAGCACAGATAAAGTTCCTTAAGCCAAATACGGAATAGACAAGAGCTACTCCTTGCTCAACGAAATGGACTCAACACCGCATAATAAACGCCTAAGAATGTACCTGACTAGTAAGTATCTTAAATCCTATGGATTGCTATGTCTCCAAAAGAGAATCAAGCGTGTGTACAGGGGCATAAACGCAGCAGTGATAGGATTGGAGAGGTTCGGTGAGCAAATGAAGACCCTTTGAAGTCATATTGCATGGTACCCATTCCACGGGTTTCAACTACCCAGTTTTAAGGTATTCTTCCTTCAGCTAAAACATGCATGTGGAACCTAGAGTATGATCAACCATGTGATCGGGAGACGTGTTCAAATATGTCTCAGTTTTCGTACCCTGGTACTCGGGTGCAACATTCCAGACGCTTTACTAACACTCTCCCCACTTGGAGAGTCAGTGCCTTTAACCTCCTGTTTGGCCCAGTTTGCAATTTCTGCGGAAGATGAACAGGAATAGCGAGAACCAATGAGAGACTAGCTGGAGGTGTCTGGACGGGCAAATTTAACTCTCATTTCCCACCAGGAAGAGGAGTTAACCAAAGGCTCAGCGTGCCGTGCCGGAACCAGATTAGGGCCTGAAGCCATCCTGCGGTGTTGCGGCCAGCTCACAAGAAAGCGAGTTGAAGATAGGAGCTCAGGGGCACTGTAATTCACAAACCTGCAGAGTTATAAATGACAGCTATCGTCCAAAAATATACTGAAGTAAGGCTGCCAAGAGGACTTGAAAGCGGGGCAGAATTGCAGGAAACCGATTTCAGGAGGTAGACTGGAATTGCATTGAAAGCATAGGAAAAGAGGCAGAACGTCCACAATGATGCACTTGGCCAAAAAGGGCGTATGCGTTTTTTCCTGAATATATTCAGGAAAAAACGCATACGCCCTTTTTGGCCAACCAAGCAAGCTTGCAAAGGAAATCTGCACTACAATGAAGTCTCACATCCCCCCGGTCAAAAGGGCCATCTGAAAAATGTGTAAAATCCAGAAAGGCAGGACAGGCCATGGAGAACTGGGAGCCTTGTTATGCTGATGGGCGGGATGTAAATTGCCAACAGACACTCGGGAGAAGTGTATGGTGTTTCCTGAAACATCTAAAAAACAAAGCAACAGAGCCTAGGGCACTTCCACTTATGGTCCAATAGTTTAGGGAAATTAAAATCCAAAAGACACAGCCACCCCAAAGTTGGGGGCGCCTCTGTTTACAAGAACCTCGTTTACAGTACAAGGTGAACATCGCAGAAAGTGAAAAATGGATAAAGAAGTTGTGGTATTTACTTACAAAGCAGTATCACTCAGCAATGAAATCTATGTCATCAGGCCCTTAGCAGCACAATGAGTGGATTCAGGTACCATGATTCTAACTGAAATAAGTCACACAGAAGAAGAAACATCATAAGATATCACTAATACACGGAATGTAAACTTGGCTACACAGGAACTGAATTCCAAAACAGAACAGGGTCTCAAATTTAGAAAACCAACTTATGCTTGCTTAAGGGGAAAGGTGAGTTGGGGTGCTGCATAAAACCAGAGATTGAAATGAGCACAGATAAAGTTCCTTAAGCCAAATATGGAATAGACAAGAGCTACTCCTTGCTCAACGAAATGGACTCAACACCCCATATTAAACGCCTAAGAATGTACCTGACTAGTAAGTATCTTAAAACCTATGGATTGCTATGTCTCCAAAAGAGAATCAAGCGTGTGTACAGGGGCATAAACGCAGCAGTGATAGGATTGGAGAGGTTCGGTGAGCAAATGAAGACCCTTTGAAGTCATATTGCATGGTACCCATTCCACGGGTTTCAACTACCCAGGTTTAATGTATTCTTCCTTCAGCTAAAACATGCATGTGGAACCCAGAGTATGATCAACCGTGTGAACGGGAGACGTGTTCAAATATGTCTCAGTTTTCCTCCCCTGGTACTCGGGTGCAACATTCCAGACGCTTTACTAACACTCTCCCCACTTGGAGTGTCAGCGCCTTTAACCACCTGTTTGGGCCAGTTTGCAATTTCTGCGGAAGATGAACAGGAATAGGGAGAACCAATGAGAGACTAGCTGGAGGTGTCTGGACGGGCAAATTTAACTCTCATTTCCCACCAGGAAGAGGAAATAACCAAAGGCTCAGCGTGCCGTGCCGGAACCAGATTAGGGCCTGAAGCCATCCTGCGGTGTTGCGGCCAGCTCACAAGAAAGCGAGTTGAAGATAGGAGCTCAGGGGCACTGTAATTCACAAACCTGCAGAGTTATAAATGACAGCTATCGTCCAAAAATATACTGAAGTAAGGCTGCCAAGAGGACTTGAAAGCGGGGCAGAATTGCAGGAAACCGATTTCAGGAGGTAGACTGGAATTGCATTGAAAGCATAGGAAAAGAGGCAGAACGTCCACAATGATGCACTTGGCCAAAAAGGGCGTATGCGTTTTTTCCTGAATATATTCAGGAAAAAACGCATACGCCCTTTTTGGCCAACCAAGCAAGCTTGCAAAGGAAATCTGCACTACAATGAAGTCTCACTTCCCCCCGGTCAAAAGGGCCATCTGCAAAAAGTGTAAAATCCAGAAAGGCAGGACAGGCCATGGAGAACTGGGAGCCTTATTATGCTGATGGGCGGGATGTAAATTGCCAACAGACACTCGGGAGAAGTGTATGGTGTTTCCTGAAACATCTAAAAAACAAAGCAACAGAGCCTAGGGCACTTCCACTTATGGTCCAATAGTTTAGGGAAATTAAAATCAAAAAGACACAGCCACCCCAAAGTTTGGGACACCTCTGTTTACAAGAACCTCGTTTACCGTACAAGTTCAATATCACAGAAAGTGAAAAATGGATAAAGAACTTGTGGTACTTATGTACAATGCAGTATCACTCAGCAATGAAATCTATGTCATCAGGCCCGTAGCAGCATAATGAGTGGATTCAGGTACGATGATTCTAACTGAAATAAGTCACACAGAAAAAGAAACATCATAAGATATCACTAATACACGGAATGTAAACTGGGCTACACTGGAACTGAATTACAGAACAGAACAGGGTCTCAAATTTAGAAAACCAACTTATGCTTGCTTAAGGGGAAAGGTGAGTTGGGGTGCTGCATAAAAGCAGAGATTGAAATGAGCACAGATAAAGTTCCTTAAGCCAAATACGGAATAGACAAGAGCTACTCCTTGCTCAACGAAATGGACTCAACACCGCATAATAAACGCCTAAGAATGTACCTGACTAGTAAGTATCTTAAATCCTATGGATTGCTATGTCTCCAAAAGAGAATCAAGCGTGTGTACAGGGGCATAAACGCAGCAGTGATAGGATTGGAGAGGTTCGGTGAGCAAATGAAGACCCTTTGAAGTCATATTGCATGGTACCCATTCCACGGGTTTCAACTACCCAGGTTTAAGGTATTCTTCCTTCAGCTAAAACATGCATGTGGAACCTAGAGTATGATCAACCATGTGATCGGGAGACGTGTTCAAATATGTCTCAGTTTTCGTACCCTGGTACTCGGGTGCAACATTCCAGACGCTTTACTAACACTCTCCCCACTTGGAGAGTCAGTGCCTTTAACCTCCTGTTTGGCCCAGTTTGCAATTTCTGCGGAAGATGAACAGGAATAGCGAGAACCAATGAGAGACTAGCTGGAGGTGTCTGGACGGGCAAATTTAACTCTCATTTCCCACCAGGAAGAGGAATTAACCAAAGGCTCAGCGTGCCGTGCCGGAACCAGATTAGGGCCTGAAGCCATCCTGCGGTGTTGCGGCCAGCTCACAAGAAAGCGAGTTGAAGAAAGGAGCTCAGGGGCACTGTAATTCACAAACCTGCAGAGTTATAAATGACAGCTATCGTCCAAAAATATACTGAAGTAAGGCTGCCAAGAGGACTTGAAAGCGGGGCAGAATTGCAGGAAACCAATTTCAGGAGGTAGACTGGAATTGCATTGAAAGCATAGGAAAAGAGGCAGAACGTCCACAATGATGCACTTGGCCAAAAAGGGCGTATGCGTTTTTTCCTGAATATATTCAGGAAAAAACGCATACGCCCTTTTTGGCCAACCAAGCAAGCTTGCAAAGGAAATCTGCACTACAATGAAGTCTCACTTCCCCCCGGTCAAAAGGGCCATCTGAAAAAAGTGTAAAATCCAGAAAGGCAGGACAGGCCATGGAGAACTGGGAGCCTTGTTATGCTGATGGGCGGGATGTAAATTGCCAACAGACACTCGGGAGAAGTGTATGGTGTTTCCTGAAACATCTAAAAAACAAAGCAACAGAGCCTAGGGCACTTCCACTTATGGTCCAATAGTTTAGGGAAATTAAAATCAAAAAGACACAGCCACCCCAAAGTTGGGGACGCCTCTGTTTACAAGAACCTCGTTTACAGTACAAGGTGAACATCGCAGAAAGTGAAAAATGGATAAAGAAGTTGTGGTATTTACTTACAAAGCAGTATCACTCAGCAATGAAATCTATGTCATCAGGCCCTTAGCAGCACAATGAGTGGATTCAGGTACCATGATTCTAACTGAAATAAGTCACACAGAAGAAGAAACATCATAAGATATCACTAATACACGGAATGTAAACTTGGCTACACAGGAACTGAATTCCAAAACAGAACAGGGTCTCAAATTTAGAAAACCAACTTATGCTTGCTTAAGGGGAAAGGTGAGTTGGGGTGCTGCATAAAACCAGAGATTGAAATGAGCACAGATAACGTTCTATAAGGCAAATATGGAATAGACAAGAGCTACTCCTTGCTCAACGAAATGGACTCAACACCCCATATTCAACGCCTAGGAATATACCTGCCTAGTAAGAATCATAAAAGCAATGGATTTATATATCTCTGTAAGAGAATCAAGAGTGTGTACAGCGGCATTAAAGCAGTGAAAATCAGCTAAATCCCATATTAAAAATAAATTTCTTAAACAAAACACAATGACAGTGAAATAGAGAGCAATACTTAAGTAATTCATTCAAGGCTTCTGATGCAACCTGCATTTACCATATCTACACCCAGAGCTGGGTGACACATAAGGCTGGACACTTGGGGCTCATAAGATTGGTGAGGTTCGGTGAGCAAATGCAGACCCTTTGAAGTCATATTGCATGGTACCCATTCCATGGGTCTCAACTCTCCAGGTTTAAGGGATTCTTCCTTCAGCTAAAACATGCATGTGGAATCCAGAGTACGATCCACCGTGTGATCGAGAAACGTGTTCAAATATGTCTCAGTTTTCGTACCCTGGTACTCGGGTGCAACATTCCAGACGCTTTACTAACACTCTCCCGACTTGGAGAGTCAGTCCCTTTAACCTCCTGTTTGGCCCAGTTTGCAATTTCTGCAGAAGATGAACAGGAATAGGGAGAACCAATGAGAGACTAGCTGGAGGTGTCTGGACGGGCAAATTTAACTCTCATTTCCCACAGGGAAGAGGAATAAACCAAAGGCTCAGCATGCCATGCCGGAACCAGATTAGGGCCTGAAGCAATCCTGGGGTGTTGTGGCCAGCTCAACAGAAAGCGAGTTGAAGAAAGGAGCTCAGGGGCACTGTAATTCACAAACCTGCAGATTTATAAATGACAGCTATTGTCCGAAAATATACTGAAGTAGGGCTGCCAAGAGGACTTGAATGCGGGGCAGAATTGCAGGAAACCGATTTCAGGAGGAATCGGAATTGGATTGCATTTAAAACACAGGAAAAGAGGAAGAACGTCGACAATGATGCACTTGGCCAAAAAGCGCGTATGTGTTTTTTCCTGAATATATTCAGGAAAAAACGCATACGCCCTTTTTGGCCAACCAAGCAAGCTTGCAAAGGAAATCTGCACTACAATGAAGTCTCACTTCCCCCCCCCCCGGTCAAAAGGGCCATCTGAAAAAAGTGTAAAATCCAGAAAGGCAGAACAGGCCACGGAGAACTGGGAGCCTTGTTATGCTGATGGGCGGGATGTAAATTCCCAACAGCCGCTCTGTAGAAGTGTATGGTGTTTCCTGAAACGTCTAAAAAACAAAGCAACAGAGCCTAGGGCACTTCCACTTATGGTCCTATAGCTTAGGGAAATTAAAATCAAAAAGACACAGCCACCCCAAAATTTGGGACGGCTCTTTTTACAGGAATCTCTTCTGCGGCACAAGTTAAATATCCCAGAGAGCAAATAATGGATAAAGAAGTTGCGGTACTTATGTACAACAGAATACCACTCAGCAATGAAATCTATGTCACCAGGCCCGTACCAGCATAATGAGTGGATTGAGGCACGATGATTCTAAGTGAAATAAGTCACACAGAAAAAGAGACATCATAAGGTATCACTAATACACGGAATGTGAACTTGGCTACACATGAACTGAATTACAAAACAGAACAGGGTCTCAAATTTAGAAAACCAACTTATGCTTGCTTAAGGGGGAAGGTGAGTTGGGGTGCTGCATAAAAGCAGAGTTTGAAATTAGCACAGATACCGTTCCATAAGCCAAATATGTAATAGACAAGACCTACCCCTTGCTCAACGAAATGGATTCAACAATGAGGTATCACCTCACACCTGGTAGAATAGGCATCATAGAAAATCTACAAACAAAAAATGCTGGAAAGGGTGTGGAGAAAAGGAACCCTCTTCCACTATTGTTGGGAATATAAATTGATACAGTCATTATGGAGAACAATATGGAATTTCTTAAGAAACTAACAATAGAATTACCATATGATACAGCAATCCCAGTACTGGACATATACCCAGACAAAACCATAAATCAAAAAGAGTCATTCACCGCAATGTTCATTGCATCACTATTTACAATATCGAGGTAATGGAAGCAACCTAAATGCCCACAGACAGACGAATGCATAAAGCTGTGGTACATATATAAAATGGAATATTACTAAGCCATGAAAAGGAATGAAATTGGGTCATTTGTAGAGACGTCGATGGATCTAGAGACTGTCATACAGAGTGAAGTAAGTCAGAAAGAGAAAAACAAATCTGGTATATTCACGCATATATGTGGAACCTAGAAAAACTGTACAGATTAACCATTTTGCAAGGCATAAATAGAGCAACAGATGTAGACAACAAACGTATGGACAACAAGGGGGGAAAGCTGTTGGGGGGGTGGTGGTGGGAGGAGTTGAGAGACTGGGATTGGCATGTATACATTTATATGTATAAAATAGATAACCAATAAGAACCTGCTGTATAAAAATATAAAATAAAATTCAAAATTAAAAAGAAATAAAATTTAAAAAATAAAACAGAAAAAACAATTATTCCCTGCACATACATGTATTTATATGAATAAATTATTTCCATGCTTATATCTGTAAATACAAAAAAGAGGAATAAAATCTACCTTGAACCAAAAACGAAAAAGAGAAAAAAACACAGAACCCACCAGTTACACAGAGGAAAACCGTATCAGGGCACTTGCTCCAGTTGTAAACAATTCTGAAGTTGGTCAGTGGTGGGGAATCGTCTCCCATTCAGCCAGCAGCCCCCACGCAACAAGCGTCCTCATTACAAAGCTGGGGCACCGTGCCGAGGCATCTGTGAGTAAACGTGAGCTGAGCCCCAGGCCAGTTGCTGCTGAACTATTCCCACCCGTCCCAGGTAAAACACCTGAATATATACAAGGACTTGAAAGCCTAGAGGAAGGGCCATAGAGCCACACGAGTGACAGCATGCCGGCCGACTTGGTGCCTGCAGGCCAGCCAGGATGGTCCTGGCCCTGGGTGCTCTTCTGGAAGATTTCCATTTCCCTGCCTGAGATACCCGTCCTGTCCCTGCCCCCACTGCTTTTTTCCTTCCTCACCTCTGCCCAGGGAGAAATTCCAGCAGCAGGTATGGGTGACACATCCTCTTCTTTAGCAGGTGGCAGCCTGGCAACTGCTGCAGAAAGTCCAGCAGAGCCCCACTCACACTGGGCCACCCACAAAGCCGTGGCCTCTCACTCCCTCCCACCAGCCCAGCCCCGAGACTGCTGACAGGGCAGAGAAAATGGCGTCAGGCATGGCTGCAGGGGCTCTTGCTGCCTGGAGTGGTATTTATATTGATCTCAACCCAGGCACACCTGGGGAGGGCTGGCCGGCACGGTAAGGCTGCCCAGGTCAGCCAATCATCACCCCTCAGGGGCTCACAGTTGCAGAAAATGGAACTTGCTGAACCGGCCAGGTCCAAGGAACAGGTGTGGGCTCCTGAGAGTCAGGATAGACAAGGGGCTGCAGCTTTGGCTTGTTTTCTAATCATTTTATCTGGCCCATGAGTGGGAGACAACTTCAAGAAAACCCTCTCCTAATGAGAGGAACCCAGGAGTCAGGGAAAGGAGGGGTGGGTGGTGGTTGGAGACAGAGGCCTGGTGCCCCGGGTGCAGTGGAAGTCTCTGGAAGACCAGGTGGAGGGAGGCCTCACGGAGTGATGCCCAGGGTCACAGACCTGTCGCAGCTGCTGTTTGTTAGTTCAAGTCCTGCTCTGAGGTGCTCTGTGTCAGCTCTGAGCGACAGGTGAGCTGGGGGTGCTCTGCAATGAGGGCTATGTGCACGGTTCCTGTGTGCCCAGCCCTGCCACGGTACCTGCAAGGGTAGCTCTGTATCCTGGGAGGGGCCTGATCACAAGAGCCCCGTGGGCTGGGGTGGGGGTGGGGTACCTGCCCAGGTGAGCTCCATATTCTGCGATTGGTCTGACCACGAGAGCCCCATGGGCTGCTGGGGACCTGGTAAAGGATGTCAGGACAGTCAGTGAAGCCACCGAGGATATACCTCCAGTTGCTCCTAATTCCTACACCCTGCTGGTCATTCTACCAACCACCAGGACATGGTATTCTGTATTAGTCTTCAATGATGCCTTCTTTTGTATTCCATTAGTCCCAGAGTCACAAGAAATTTTGGCTTGTGAGTGGCAGGACTCAACATACAACTAAAACAATACTTCCGGGCCGTCTGGCCCCAAGGGTGCAAAAATTCCCACACCGTCTTTGGGGAAAGCTTAGCTAAAGACCTAAAAGTTCTACCTCTGGAAAAGGAAACCCTCCTTCAATATGCAGACGACATTCTGATCGCCAGCCCTACTAAGGAGGCCTCTGAACTACCAAGCCAATAAAGGATAGAAGTTGTCCAAGAAAACCTCAAATATCACAGACTGCGGTGACCTGCCTGGGCTTCATTCTCACACAAGGTCAGAGAAGCCCATCCCAGGAAAGGGAAGAAACCATTTTCAGCCTTACCCCTTTCTAAAACTAGAAGACAGCTTAGGGGTTCCTGGGGAGGCCAGGGTTTGCTGCTTCTGGATCCCTAACTACAGTCTACTAGCTGGGCCTCTATATGAAACACTGAAAGGAAAAGATGATGATCCTTTTGAATAGAATCCAGAAGTGGCCTTTCAAGAATGGAAAGAGCAGTCAATTCAGACCCTTGCCCTGGAACTCCCTAATTTAGCTAAACCCTTTGACCTTTACATTCCCGGTGAAAGGTGAATCGCCATTGGAGAATTAGTGCAAAAACTGGGATCACTTGAAATGGAACAATGCAAGAATGCCATCCAGGTAGGATAAACTACGGTCACTAAGGAGCTTGGCCCACTGCCACATCTGGCCAAGATACTGGCGGTATCTAAAAACCTGGAAATCAGCAGCCCAAAAGGCCACCTCCCTCCTAAGGGAAAAGGACCCCACGTGGTGATCCTAACCACCAACCATGCCCTGAAGTTGCAGGGTTCGCTCCGTGGGCACACCGACCTCGAGTGAGGAGGCCCTCCAACTCCAACATCCAGAGAGATAACCGGGGGCAACAGGGCACCATGACGACTCGTGTGAACATCACTTGACCTGGAGTTTCTCTCATAAAACAACAAGAGTGTGTCCCAAAAGAGTAGACTACTGCTTGCAGGACTTACTGCACCCAGAGGGGAGCTAATAATCTTGGCGGGGGAACAGTATACCACACTGTCACCATAGAAAAGCCTACAGACACCGTGATGATGGTGGCCAATAAGACCGGCTGGACTCCTGTTTACTTCAAAAGGCTGTTGACTCAGTAGCCATCATGGTCCTTATCACCACTGACCCTGGACTGTCTGGGAGTTGAGCGGGCAGGGCTCTGACACCTGGTGCTGTTTGTACGTTAATTCAGGGGCCTAATTGAAGAAAGCGCAGACTACTGGTCAGAGCATCTAGGCTGGCAGAAACGGTCAGCCTAAGGTGGCCGAACAAATGTGGGGCGGGGTGAAACCGGCCCCCACAGCGTCTCTGCACATCTCTTTCCTGGACCCTTAAAGGTCATTAGAATCTATAACACTTCCAATGCTGGTGCTCAGGTGGACGAGCAGGGAGGCAGGGGTCCTGGGGACAATCAACGTCACCGGGAGGCTGCTGGGGAGAAGCTCTGACCCTCGCCCCAGGGTATGAGGGCTCCCAACTCAGCACTCAGCAGTTACAGAAGAAGGGTCTGCACCCTCAGCACTCCAAGAATGAGGAACGGGACAAAAGGCAGAGGAGGGGTTTGTCCCCAGCAAAGCCCATTAAAAATCCCTGGGAGATAAAAATAGAATCTGGGCAATAAAGTCAAGTCTAACCTTTTTTATCCTTTGTGCTTTGTCTAATTTCACGTGCTCCTAGGGTCCCGCATGCAGAGGTTCCACACCCGGCACTTCAGACCAGATTTCCTAGTGCAGAATGGCTGGGTCGACACCTCAGCTCCTGGGGCCCAGTGCAGACTCCACGATATAGAGCCTGAGCTACAGCCAACCTGGCCCTCGAGAGCTCTGCCGCCTCCCTCCCTCCCACTGACTCTGACAGGATCTCTACACAGCAGCCCAGCCCACAGCCCACGGGGTAGTGCATGCTCTCACCTCTCCATTCTCTGATCAAAATATAAAGTTTCCTTTGCTTGTGAACCAAACTCAGTCTCGATCTGTTGGCCCCAATGACACTGGGCAGGGGGACACTTGTTGGGGTCCACTCTGGAGGATCAGTAACAGAAATTGAGACTATTGTAACCTCAATGAACAGATGTGTGAGCCAAACTGTAGTTAACATAGAACAGTGTATAAGGCTCGGGTAAAATAAGATGTTTCTAACACTTCCATCTGATATTTCCATCACTTTTTATAAGCAAGTTCAGTGAAAAGGTTTGTCTTATTTGTCAGGTCAATATTAGAGAAACGAAGTGATTTCTTTCCAAGGATGTACATCTAATAATCTTGGTTAAACCTTCAATCTTGTTTTAAATGCTTTTCCATTGAAAATGATACCTCTCTTTCAGCTCCCCCATTTCTGAGAAGTATAAAATCTTATAATTTATTATTACCAAAGGGGAAAGGTGGGAGGAGGGATAAATGAACAGTTTGGAATTAACACATACACACTGCTATGTATAAAATAGATCATCAACAAGGAACTACTGTATAGCACAGGGAACTACACTCAACATTTTGCAATAACCTATAAGGGGAAATAATCTGAAAAAGAATAGATATTTTTATTGACATCATCTATCAATGATAGTTAAAGTGTAGCCTAAGGGAAGCTGGTGGTGAGTGCTTCTGACCCTGAAGACTTCAATCATCTAAAGTTTGGACTCTGCCTACTTCCCAAGGCCCTTAATGAACATATGTGTAGCCGTAGCTTAAAAACTTCCCCAGTTTGGGTTTCGGGGAGACACTGATTTTGAAAAAGCCCTGGTGTTCTCCTTACATGAATGGGACTCTTCCTACTGCTAAAACATGTCTGTCACACCCAGAGGATGGTATACCGTCTGATCGGGAAGAGTTTGGAAAAGGCATCTCATCTCCTCATCTCCTGGTGCTCGGGTTCACCCCTCCAGCGTCTTTACTAACAGTCTCCCCACTTGGAGATGTCAGCACTGTCAACATCCTGTTGCGTACAGTTTGGAATTTGTCCAGAGGATGAAGCGGAAGGATGAGGAACAATGAGAGACAAGTCCTAGGTGTTCAGACAGGCACATGTCACTCTAATTTCCAATCAGGAAGACGAATTGACCAAAGGCTAGGGTTGCCCATGGAAACAGTATAGGGCTTGAGGAAATCCCGCTGCTTTGTGGCCAGTTCCCATAAACACAAGTTGAACAATGGAACTCAGGGGCAGTAAAATTCACAAAACTGCAGAGTTGAAAATATCCATCACTGAAAAATGTCTTGAGGAAAGTCAGAGAAAAGGACTTGTAAGCAAGGGAGAATGGCAGGAAAGGGATTTGAGGAGGTAGAAAGGACTCGCCATTAAGCACAAGAAAAGGAGCTGAACATTGCCAACATTGCCAACATTGCAGTTGGCCAAAAAGGGTGTATGCGTTTTTTTCTGTATATATTCAAGAAAAGGGCATACACTTTTTTAGCCAACCAAACAGGTGGGCACTGGAAGTCAATACTACAAAAGATATCACTTCGCATCAGTCAGAAGAGCCATCCTCATAAAGCGTAAACAACAGAAATGCAGGACAGGGCAACGAGAAGAGGGAGCCCTGTGAGACTTATAGTGGAAATGTATATTGCCAACGGCCATTCTGGAGAAGTGTATTGTGTTTACTAAAGCATCTAAAAAATGAGCTACAGAGCATAGGGCACTTGCACTCATGGGCGTATATCTTGGGAAAAACAAAAATCGAGAGGACACAGGCACCCCAATGTTTACCCCCTCTCTGTTTAAAAGATCCTCGACTAGGATATAACTTAAATGTCTCTGGAGGGAAAAAATGGATAGAGATGTGGTACTTAGGTAGAGTGGAATATTATTCAGCCTGGAAATCAATGAAATATGGCCAGTTGTAACAACTCCGGAGGAGTTACGTATGATCATTCTAAGTGACAGAATTCAAAAAGAAAAAGACACATATCATAAGATATCACTTAAAGGTGGAATCCAAAATGGCTACACATGAAATAAATTACAAAACAAAAACATAGTCAAATATGTAGAAAACACGCATAAGGCTGCTAAACGGGAAAGGTGGGGAGGGGTGAGGCATCATCCAGGAGGTTGAAATTAGCAAAGATACCATTCCAAATACCAAACTGATAATCAACAAGGCCTACACGGTAGCTAAAAGAACTGCACTCAGCACACTCAAGTCACCGGAAAAGAATATATACGACTGGTAAGAATCTGAAAAAGAATTTATTGATGACTCTCTGTACGTGAATCAAGTGGATGTACAGCAGCAAGAAACAGAGCTTTGAAAATCAGCTGTAACCAATATAGTAATAAATTGAAAAAAATAAACGACAGAGAGACAGAGAAAACCTCTTACAACTTTTCCTCAGGGACGGTGATGCAACATGGATTGAACACATCTAGACCCACAGCAGGATGAGACATAAGGCTGGAAACTGTTTGCGCTAAGAGAAATGTGAGGTTGGGTGAGGAAATGCACACCCTTTAAAGTAATACTACCTGGTACCCATTCAATGGGTCCCAAATCTGCAGGTTCAAGGGATCTTCCTACAGCTAAAACATGCATGGAAAACCCAGAGGACTGTACACCATGTGATCGGGAGATGTGTCTAAAATGCACCTCATTTATCCTCTCCTGGTGCTCCTGTTCACCATTCCAGCCATGTTACTTAGAATCTCCCCACTTGGAGAATCAGCACATTTAAACTTCTGTTTCACACATTTTGCAAATTGTGAGGAGGATGAACGGGAAGAGGGGGAACCAATGAGAGAATAGTTGTAGGGGTTTGGACGGGCACATATCACTCTAATTTCCCATTAAGAATAAGAATTAAAGAAAGGCTCAGCCTGCCTCGCCGGAGCCAAAATAGGGCCTGAAGCAATCCTGCGGGTTTGAGGACAGCTCACAAAAGAGCAACTTAAAAAATGGAGCTCAGGGTCACTGCAATTCACAAACCTGCAGAGTTATAAATGAAAACTAATGTCCAAAAATATGTTGAGGTAAGGCAAAGAAGAGGATCTGAATGCAAGACAGAATTGCAAGAAACAGATTTCAAGAGATAGATTGGACTCGTCTTTAATGCACATGAAAAGTGGCAGAATTTCGACAATGATGCAGTTGGCCCAAAAGGGCGTATGCGTTTTTTCCTGATTATATCCAGGAAAAAACGCATACGCACTTTATGGGCAACGAAGCAAGTAAGCAATGCAAATGTGCACAACAAAGAAGTCTCACTTCCCACCGGTCAAAAGGGCCATCCTAAAAAAGTGTAAAATCCAGAAAGGCAGGACAGGCCATGGAGAACAGGGAGCCTTTATACGCTGATGGGCAGTGTGTGAACTGCCGAGAGCCACTCTGGAGAAGTGTATGGTGGTTCCTAAATCATCTAAAAAACAGAGCTACAGAGCATAGGACACTTCCAATCATGGGAGTATATCTAGGGAAGTCTAAAAATCAACAAGACACAAGCACACCACAGTTTAGGGCTACTCTGTTTACAAGAACCTCAACTTCAGTACACCTTAAATATCCCAGGAAAGAGAACAATGGATAAAGAAGATGTGGTACTTATGTACAATGGAATATCTCTTCACCATGAAATCAATGTAATAAGGCTAGTAGAAGGATAAAGAGTGGATTTAGGTCCGATAATACTACTTGAAATAAGTCAAACAGAAAAAGAAACATATCATAAGATATCACTTATAGAGGGAGGGTAAATATGGCTGCACAAGAAATGAATTACAGAACAGAACAGTGTCTCACATTTAGAAAACACACTTATGTCAGCTTAAGGGGAAAGGAGAGGTGGGGTGATGCATAAAACCAGAGTTTGAAATTAACACAGATACCGTTCAATAAACCAAATAGGTATTAGACAAGATCTACACCTTGCTCAATGAACTGGCCTCAACACACCCTATACACCGCAGAGAAATATATCTGAGTAATAAGAATCTTAAAACCCATGTATTGATATATCTCCATAAGGGAATCAAGTGTGTGCAGAGCGGCACAAACACAGCAGTGAAAATGAGCTAAACCCCATTATAGAAATAAATTTTAAAAAGAAAACGCTGAAACAATGAAAGAGAGAAAAATTCTTACAAAATTCGCTCAGGGGCTGTGATGCAACCTGGATTGACCACATATAAACCCACAGCTGGATAAGACATAAAGCTGGACACTTGGGGCTGAGAGGATTGGTGAGCTTTGGTGAGCAACTGCCGAAAGTTTAATGCAATACTTCATGCTACTCAGTCCAAGGGTCCCAACACTCCAGGTTGAAGGGAATCTTCCTACAGCTAAACCATGCTTGGGAAACCCAGTGACTGGTATACCATATGATCGGGAAAGGTTTCTAAAACGCACCTCATTTTTCCTCTCCTGGGGCTGCGGATCGACATTCCAGCCGCTTTACTAACAACATCCCCACATGGAGTCAATGCCTTTAAGTTCTGGTATCGCACAGTCTGCAGTTAGTGTGGAGGATGAATGGGAATAGGGGGAACCAGTGAGAAACAAGCTGTAGCGGTTAAATGGGCACATGTCACTCTAATGCCACATCAGTAAGAAGAATTAACCAAAGGCACAGCAAGGTGCCCCAGAAGAAAAATAGGGCTTCAAGAAATCCTGTGGTTATGGGGCAAGACCACAAAAATAAGAGCTGAAAAGTGGGGCTAAGGGCCACTGCAATTCAAATCCTGCAGTTATAAAGGCCAACTATTTTCAAAAAATATATTGAGGTAAGGCTATGAAGAGACATTGAAAGCAAGGCAGAACTGCAGGAAACCGATTTCAGGAGGTAGACTGGAATTGCACTGAAAACATATGAAGAGAGTCAGAACCTCGACAATGATGCACTTGGCCAAAAAGGGCGTATGTGTTTTTTCCTGAATATATTCAGGAAAAAACGCATACACACTTTTTGGCCAACCAAGCAAGCTTGCAAAGGAAATGTGCACTACAATGAAGTCTCACTTCCACCTGGTCAAAAGGGCCATCTGAAAAAAGTGTAAAATCCATAAAAGCACGACAGGGTATGGAGAACTGGGAGCCTTCTTATGCTGATGGGCGGGATGTAAATTGCCAACAGCCACTCTGGAGAAGTGTATGGTGTTTCCTGAAACATCTAAAAAACAAAGCAACAGAGCCTAGGGCACTTCCACTTATGGTCCTATAGATTAGGGAAATTAAAATTAAAAAGACACAGCCACCCCAAAGTTTGGGACGGCTCTGTTTACAAGAACCTCGTTTACGGTACAAGTTCAATATCACAGAAAGTGAAAAATGGATAAAGAAGTTGTGGTACTTACATACAAGGCAATATAACTCAGCAATGAAATCTATGTCATCAGGCCCTTAGCAGCACAATGAGTGGATTCAGGTATGATGATTCTAACTGAAATAAGTCACACAGAAAAAGAAACATCATAAGATATCAGTAATACACGGAATGTAAACTTGGCTACACAGGAACTGAATTACAGAACAGAACAGGGTCTCCAATTTAGAAAACCAACTTATGCTTGCTTAAGGGTAAAGGTGAGTTGGGGTGCTGCATAAAACCAGAGATTGAAATGAGCACAGATAACGTTCTATAAGCCAAATATGTAATAGACAAGAGCTACTCCTTGCTCAACGAAATGGACTCAACACCCCATATTAAACGCCTAAGAATATACCTGACTAGTAAGAATCTTAAAACGTATGGATGGCTATGTCTGAAAGAGAATCAAGCGTGTGTACAGGGGCATAAACACAGCAGTGATAGGATTGGAGAGGTTCGGTGAGCAAATGAAGACCCTTTGAAGTCATATTGCATGGTACCCATTCCACGGGTTTCAACTACCCAGGTTTAAGGTATTCTTCCTTCAGCTAAAACATGCATGTGGAACCTAGAGTATGATCAACCATGTGATCGGGAGACGTGTTCAAATATGTCTCAGTTTTCGTACCCTGGTACTCGGGTGCAACATTCCAGACGCTTTACTAACACTCTCCTGACTTGGAGAGTCAGTCCCTTTAACCTCCTGTTTGGCCCAGTTTGCAATTTCTGCGGAAGATGAACAGGAATAGGGAGAACCAATGAGAGACTAGCTGGAGGTGTCTGGACGGGCAAATTTAACTCTCATTTCCCACCAGGAAGAGGAAATAACCAAAGGCTCAGCGTGCCGTGCCGGAACCAGATTAGGGCCTGAAGCCATCCTGCGGTGTTGCGGCCAGCTCACAAGAAAGCGAGTTGAAGAAAGGAGCTCAGGGGCACTGTAATTCACAAACCTGCAGAGTTATAAATGACAACTATCGTCCAAAAATATACTGAAGTAAGGCTGCCAAGAGGACTTGAAAGCGGGGCAGAATTGCAGGAAACCGATTTCAGGAGGTAGACTGGAATTGCATTGAAAGCATAGGAAAAGAGGCAGAACGTCCACAATGATGCACTTGGCCAAAAAGGGCGTATGCGTTTTTTCCTGAATATATTCAGGAAAAAACGCATACGCCCTTTTTGGCCAACCAAGCAAGCTTGCAAAGGAAATCTGCACTACAATGAAGTCTCACTTCCCCCCGGTCAAAAGGGCCATCTGAAAAAAGTGTAAAATCCAGAAAGGCAGGACAGGCCATGGAGAACTGGGAGCCTTGTTATGCTGATGGGCGGGATGTAAATTGCCAACAGACACTCGGGAGAAGTGTATGGTGTTTCCTGAAACATCTAAAAAACAAAGCAACAGAGCCTAGGGCACTTCCACTTATGGTCCTATAGCTTAGGGAAATTAAAATCAAAAAGATACAGCCACCCCAATGTTTGGGACGCCTCTGTTTACAAGAACCTCGTTTACCGTACAAGTTCAATATCACAGAAAGTGAAAAATGGATAAAGAACTTGTGGTACTTACGTACAATGCAGTATCACTCAGCAGTGAAATCTATGTCATCAGGACCGTAGCAGCACAATGAGTGGATTCAGGTACGATGATTCTAACTGAAATAAGTCACACAGAAAAAGAAACATCATAAGATATCAGTAATACACGGAATGTAAACTTGGCTACACAGGAACTGAATTACAGAACAGAACAGGGTCTCAAATTTAGAAAACCAACTTATGCTTGTTTAAGGGTAAAGGTGAGTTGGGGTGCTGCATAAAACCAGAGATTGAAATGAGCACAGATAAAGTTCCTTAAGCCAAATATGGAATAGACAAGAGCTACTCCTTGCTCAATGAAATGGACTCAACACCCCATATTAAACGCCTAAGAATGTACCTGACTCTTAAGTATCTTAAAACCTATGGATTGCTATGTCTCCGAAAGAGAATCAAGCATGTGTACAGGGACATAAACGCAGCAGTGATAGGATTGGAGAGGATCGGTGAGCAAATGAAGACCCTTTGAAGTCATATTGCATGGTACCCATTCCACGGGTTTCAACTACCCAGGTTTAAGGTATTCTTCCTTCAGCTAAAACATGCATGTGGAACCTAGAGTATGATCAACCATGTGATCGGGAGACGTGTTCAAATATGTCTCAGTTTTCGTACCCTGGTACAAGGGTGCAACATTCCAGACGCTTTACTAACACTCTCCCGACTTGGAGAGTCAGTCCCTTTAACCTCCTGTTTGGCCCAATTTGCAATTTCTGCGGAAGATGAACAGGAATAGCGAGAACCAATGAGAGACTAGCTGGAGGTGTCTGGACGGGCAAATTTAACTCTCATTTCCCACCAGGAAGAGGAAATAACCAAAGGCTCAGCGTGCCGTGCCAGAACCAGATGAGGGCCTGAAGTCATCCTGCGGTGTTGCGGCCAGCTCACAAGAAAGCGAGTTGAAGAAAGGAGCTCAGGGGCACTGTAATTCACAAACCTGCAGAGTTATAAATGACAACTATCGTCCAAAAATATACTGAAGTAAGGCTGCCAAGAGGACTTGAAAGCGGGGCAGAATTGCAGGAAACCGATTTCAGGAGGTAGACTGGAATTGCATTGAAAGCATAGGAAAAGAGGCAGAACGTCCACAATGATGCACTTGGCCAAAAAGGGCGTATGCGTTTTTTCCTGAATATATTCAGGAAAAAACGCATACGCCCTTTTTGGCCAACCAAGCAAGCTTGCAAAGGAAATCTGCACTACAATGAAGTCTCACTTCCTCCCGGTCAAAAGGGCCATCTGAAAAAAGTGTAAAATCCAGAAAGGCAGGACAGGCCATGGAGAACTGGGAGCCTTGTTATGCTGATGGGCGGGATGTAAATTGCCAACAGACACTCGGGAGAAGTGTATGGTGTTTCCTGAAACGTCTAAAAAACAAAGCAACAGAGCCTAGGGCACTTCCACTTATGGTCCTATAGCTTAGGGAAATTAAAATCAAAAAGATACAGCCACCCCAATGTTTGGGACGCCTCTGTTTACAAGAACCTCGTTTACCGTACAAGTTCAATATCACAGAAAGTGAAAAATGGATAAAGAACTTGTGGTACTTACGTACAATGCAGTATCACTCAGCAGTGAAATCTATGTCATCAGGCCCGTAGCAGCACAATGAGTGGATTCAGGTACGATGATTCTAACTGAAATAAGTCACACAGAAAAAGAAACATCATAAGATATCAGTAATACACGGAATGTAAACTTGGCTACACAGGAACTGAATTACAGAACAGAACAGGGTCTCAAATTTAGAAAACCAACTTATGCTTGTTTAAGGGTAAAGGTGAGTTGGGCTGCTGCATAAAACCAGAGATTGAAATGAGCACAGATAAAGTTCCTTAAGCCAAATATGGAATAGACAAGAGCTACTCCTTGCTCAACGAAATGGACTCAACACCGCATATTAAACGCCTAAGAATGTACCTGACTCTTAAGTATCTTAAAACCTATGGATTGCTATGTCTCCGAAAGAGAATCAAGCATGTGTACAGGGACATAAACGCAGCAGTGATAGGATTGGAGAGGTTCGGTGAGCAAATGAAGACCCTT
The DNA here is from genome assembly GCF_963455315.2 of Globicephala melas. Taxonomy (NCBI): domain Eukaryota; kingdom Metazoa; phylum Chordata; class Mammalia; order Artiodactyla; family Delphinidae; genus Globicephala; species Globicephala melas. Next base: position 694,251 of record NW_027207277.1, on the reverse strand, counting down.
TGAAGTCATATTGCATGGTACCCATTCCACGGGTTTCAACTACCCAGGTTTAAGGTATTCTTCCTTCAGCTAAAACATGCATGTGGAACCTAGAGTATGATCAACCATGTGATCGGGAGACGTGTTCAAATATGTCTCAGTTTTCGTACCCTGGTACTCGGGTGCAACATTCCAGACGCTTTACTAACACTCTCCCGACTTGGAGAGTCAGTCCCTTTAACCTCCTGTTTGGCCCAGTTTGCAATTTCTGCGGAAGATGAACAGGAATAGCGAGAACCAATGAGAGACTAGCTGGAGGTGTCTGGACGGGCAAATTTAACTCTCATTTCCCACCAGGAAGAGGAAATAACCAAAGGCTCAGCGTGCCGTGCCGGAACCAGATTAGGGCCTGAAGCCATCCTGCGGTGTTGCGGCCAGCTCACAAGAAAACGAGTTGAAGAAAGGAGCTCAGGTGCACTGTAATTCACAAACCTGCAGAGTTATAAATGACAACTATCGTCCAAAAATATACTGAAGTAAGGCTGCCAAGAGGACTTGAAAGCGGGGCAGAATTGCAGGAAACCGATTTCAGGAGGTAGACTGGAATTGCATTGAAAGCATAGGAAAAGAGGCAGAACGTCCACAATGATGCACTTGGCCAAAAAGGGCGTATGCGTTTTTTCCTGAATATATTCAGGAAAAAACGCATACGCCCTTTTTGGCCAACCAAGCAAGCTTGCAAAGGAAATCTGCACTACAATGAAGTCTCACTTCCCCCCGGTCAAAAGGGCCATCTGAAAAAAGTGTAAAATCCAGAAAGGCAGGACAGGCCATGGAGAACTGGGAGCCTTGTTATGCTGATAGGCGGGATGTAAATTGCCAACAGACACTCGGGAGAAGTGTATGGTGTTTTCTGAAACGTCTAAAAAACAAAGCAACAGAGCCTAGGGCACTTCCACTTATGGTCCTATAGCTTAGGGAAATTAAAATCAAAAAGATACAGCCACGCCAATGTTTGGGACGCCTCTGTTTACAAGAACCTCGTTTACCGTACAAGTTCAATATCACAGAAAGTGAAAAATGGATAAAGAACTTGTGGTACTTACGTACAATGCAGTATCACTCAGCAGTGAAATCTATGTCATCAGGCCCGTAGCAGCACAATGAGTGGATTCAGGTACGATGATTCTAACTGAAATAAGTCACACAGAAAAAGAAACATCATAAGATATCAGTAATACACGGAATGTAAACTTGGCTACACAGGAACTGAATTACAGAACAGAACAGGGTCTCAAATTTAGAAAACCAACTTATGCTTCTTTAAGGGGAAAGGTGAGTTGGGGTGCTGCATAAAACCAGAGATTGAAATGAGCACAGATAAAGTTCCTTAAGCCAAATATGGAATAGACAAGAGCTACTCCTTGCTCAACGAAATGGACTCAACACCGCATATTAAACGCCTAAGAATGTACCTGACTCTTAAGTATCTTAAAACCTATGGATTGCTATGTCTCCGAAAGAGAATCAAGCATGTGTACAGGGACATAAACGCAGCAGTGATAGGATTGGAGAGGTTCGGTGAGCAAATGAAGACCCTTTGAAGTCATATTGCATGGTACCCATTCCACGGGTTTCAACTACCCAGGTTTAAGGTATTCTTCCTTCAGCTAAAACATGCATGTGGAACCTAGAGTATGATCAACCATGTGATCGGGAGACGTGTTCAAATATGTCTCAGTTTTCGTACCCTGGTACTCGGGTGCAACATTCCAGACGCTTTACTAACACTCTCCCGACTTGGAGAGTCAGTCCCTTTAACCTCCTGTTTGGCCCAGTTTGCAATTTCTGCGGAAGATGAACAGGAATAGCGAGAACCAATGAGAGACTAGCTGGAGGTGTCTGGAAGGGCAAATTTAACTCTCATTTCCCACCAGGAAGAGGAAATAACCAAAGGCTCAGCGTGCCGTGCCGGAACCAGATTAGGGCCTGAAGCCATCCTGCGGTGTTGCGGCCAGCTCACAAGAAAGCGAGTTGAAGAAAGGAGCTCAGGGGCACTGTAATTCACAAACCTGCAGAGTTATAAATGACAACTATCGTCCAAAAATATACTGAAGTAAGGCTGCCAAGAGGACTTGAAAGCGGGGCAGAATTGCAGGAAACCGATTTCAGGAGGTAGACTGGAATTGCATTGAAAGCATAGGAAAAGAGGCAGAACGTCCACAATGATGCACTTGGCCAAAAAGGGCGTATGCGTTTTTTCCTGAATATATTCAGGAAAAAACGCATACGCCCTTTTTGGCCAACCAAGCAAGCTTGCAAAGGAAATCTGTACTACAATGAAGTCTCACTTCCCCCCGGTCAAAAGGGCCATCTGAAAAAAGTGTAAAATCCAGAAAGGCAGGACAGGCCATGGAGAACTGGGAGCCTTGTTATGCTGATGGGCGGGATGTAAATTGCCAACAGACACTCAGGAGAAGTGTATGGTGTTTCCTGAAACATCTAAAAAACAAAGCAACAGAGCCTAGGGCACTTCCACTTATGGTCCTATAGCTTAGAGAAATTAAAATCAAAAAGATACAGCCACCCCAATGTTTGGGACGCCTCTGTTTACAAGAACCTCGTTTACCGTACAAGTTCAATATCACAGAAAGTGAAAAATGGATAAAGAACTTGTGGTACTTACGTACAATGCAGTATCACTCAGCAGTGAAATCTATGTCATCAGGCCCGTAGCAGCACAATGAGTGGATTCAGGTACGATGATTCTAACTGAAATAAGTCACACAGAAAAAGAAACATCATAAGATATCAGTAATACACGGAATGTAAACTTGGCTACACAGGAACTGAATTACAGAACAGAACAGGGTCTCAAATTTAGAAAACCAACTTATGCTTGTTTAAGGGTAAAGGTGAGTTGGGGTGCTGCATAAAACCAGAGATTGAAATGAGCACAGATAAAGTTCCTTAAGCCAAATATGGAATAGACAAGAGCTACTCCTTGCTCAATGAAATGGACTCAACACCCCATATTAAACGCCTAAGAATGTACCTGACTCTTAAGTATCTTAAAACCTATGGATTGCTATGTCTCCGAAAGAGAATCAAGCATGTGTACAGGGACATAAACGCAGCAGTGATAGGATTGGAGAGGATCGGTGAGCAAATGAAGACCCTTTGAAGTCATATTGCATGGTACCCATTCCACGGGTTTCAACTACCCAGGTTTAAGGTATTCTTCCTTCAGCTAAAACATGCATGTGGAACCTAGAGTATGATCAACCATGTGATCGGGAGACGTGTTCAAATATGTCTCAGTTTTCGTACCCTGGTACAAGGGTGCAACATTCCAGACGCTTTACTAACACTCTCCCGACTTGGAGAGTCAGTCCCTTTAACCTCCTGTTTGGCCCAATTTGCAATTTCTGCGGAAGATGAACAGGAATAGCGAGAACCAATGAGAGACTAGCTGGAGGTGTCTGGACGGGCAAATTTAACTCTCATTTCCCACCAGGAAGAGGAAATAACCAAAGGCTCAGCGTGCCGTGCCAGAACCAGATGAGGGCCTGAAGTCATCCTGCGGTGTTGCGGCCAGCTCACAAGAAAGCGAGTTGAAGAAAGGAGCTCAGGGGCACTGTAATTCACAAACCTGCAGAGTTATAAATGACAACTATCGTCCAAAAATATACTGAAGTAAGGCTGCCAAGAGGACTTGAAAGCGGGGCAGAATTGCAGGAAACCGATTTCAGGAGGTAGACTGGAATTGCATTGAAAGCATAGGAAAAGAGGCAGAACGTCCACAATGATGCACTTGGCCAAAAAGGGCGTATGCGTTTTTTCCTGAATATATTCAGGAAAAAACGCATACGCCCTTTTTGGCCAACCAAGCAAGCTTGCAAAGGAAATCTGCACTACAATGAAGTCTCACTTCCCCCCGGTCAAAAGGGCCATCTGAAAAAAGTGTAAAATCCAGAAAGGCAGGACAGGCCATGGAGAACTGGGAGCCTTGTTATGCTGATGGGCGGGATGTAAATTGCCAACAGACACTCGGGAGAAGTGTATGGTGTTTCCTGAAACGTCTAAAAAACAAAGCAACAGAGCCTAGGGCACTTCCACTTATGGTCCTATAGCTTAGGGAAATTAAAATCAAAAAGATACAGCCACGCCAATGTTTGGGACGCCTCTGTTTACAAGAACGTCGTTTACCGTACAAGTTCAATATCACAGAAAGTGAAAAATGGATAAAGAACTTGTGGTACTTACGTACAATGCAGTATCACTCAGCAGTGAAATCTATGTCATCAGGCCCGTAGCAGCACAATGAGTGGATTCAGGTACGATGATTCTAACTGAAATAAGTCACACAGAAAAAGAAACATCATAAGATATCAGTAATACACGGAATGTAAACTTGGCTACACAGGAACTGAATTACAGAACAGAACAGGGTCTCAAATTTAGAAAACCAACTTATGCTTGTTTAAGGGTAAAGGTGAGTTGGGGTGCTGCATAAAAGCAGAGATTGAAATGAGCACAGATAAAGTTCCTTAAGCCAAATACGGAATAGACAAGAGCTACTCCTTGCTCAACGAAATGGACTCAACACCGCATAATAAACGCCTAAGAATGTACCTGACTAGTAAGTATCTTAAATCCTATGGATTGCTATGTCTCCAAAAGAGAATCAAGCGTGTGTACAGGGGCATAAACGCAGCAGTGATAGGATTGGAGAGGTTCGGTGAGCAAATGAAGACCCTTTGAAGTCATATTGCATGGTACCCATTCCACGGGTTTCAACTACCCAGGTTTAAGGTATTCTTCCTTCAGCTAAAACATGCATGTGGAACCTAGAGTATGATCAACCATGTGATCGGGAGACGTGTTCAAATATGTCTCAGTTTTCGTACCCTGGTACTCGGGTGCAACATTCCAGACGCTTTACTAACACTCTCCCCACTTGGAGAGTCAGTGCCTTTAACCTCCTGTTTGGCCCAGTTTGCAATTTCTGCGGAAGATGAACAGGAATAGCGAGAACCAATGAGAGACTAGCTGGAGGTGTCTGGACGGGCAAATTTAACTCTCATTTCCCACCAGGAAGAGGAGTTAACCAAAGGCTCAGCGTGCCGTGCCGGAACCAGATTAGGGCCTGAAGCCATCCTGTGCTGTTGCGGCCAGCTCACAAGAAAGCGAGTTGAAGAATGGAGCTCAGGGGCACTGTAATTCAGAAACCTGCAGAGTTATAAATGACAGCTATCGTCCAAAAATATACTGAAGTAAGGCTGCCAAGAGGACTTGAAAGCGGGGCAGAATTGCAGGAAACCGATTTCAGGAGGTAGACTGGAATTGCATTGAAAGCATAGGAAAAGAGGCAGAACGTGCACAATGATGCACTTGGCCAAAAAGGGCGTATGCGTTTTTTCCTGAATATATTCAGGAAAAAACGCATACGGCCATTTTGGCCAACCAAGCAAACTTGCAAAGGAAATCTGTACTACAATGAAGTCTCACTTCCCCCCGGTCAAAAGGGCCATCTGAAAAAAGTGTAAAATCCAGAAAGGCAGGACAGGCAATGGAGAACTGGGAGCCTTGTTATGCTGATGGGTGGGATGTAAATTGCCAACAGACACTCGGGAGAAGTGTATGGTGTTTCCTGAAACATCTAAAAAACAAAGCAACAGAGCCTAGGGCACTTCCACTTATGGTCCTATAGCTTAGGGAAATTAAAATCAACAAGACACAGCCACCCCGAAGTTTGGAACGGCTCTGTTTACAAGAACCTCGTTTACAGTACAAGTTCAACATCGCAGAAAGTGAAAAATGGTTAAAGAAGTTGTGGTATTTACTTACAAAGCAATATCACTCAGCAATGAAATCTATGTCATCAGGCCCTTAGCAGCACAATGAGTGGATTCAGGTATGATGATTCTAACTGAAATAAGTCACACAGAAAAAGAAACATCATAAGATATCAGTAATACACGGAATGTAAACTTGGCTACACAGGAACTGAATTCCAATACAGAACAGGGTCTCAAATTTAGAAAACCACCTTATGCTTGCTTAAGGGGATAGGTGAGTTGGGGTGCTGCATAAAACCAGAGATTGAAATGAGCACAGATAAAGTTCCTTAAGCCAAATATGGAATAGACAAAAGCTACTCCTTGCTCAACGAAATGGACTCAACACCCCATATTAAACGCCTAAGAATGTACCTGACTAGTAAGTATCTTAAAACCTATGGATTGCTATGTCTCCAAAAGAGAATCAAGCGTGTGTACAGGGGCATAAACGCAGCAGTGATAGGATTGGAGAGGTTCGGTGAGCAAATGAAGACCCTTTGAAGTCATATTGCATGGTACCCATTCCACGGGTTTCAACTACCCAGGTTTAAGGTATTCTTCCTTCAGCTAAAACATGCATGTGGAACCCAGAGTATCATCAACCGTGTGAACGGGAGACGTGTTCAAATATGTCTCAGTTTTCCTCCCCTGGTACTCGGGTGCAACATTCCAGACGCTTTACTAACACTCTCCCCACTTGGAGTGTCAGCGCCTTTAACCACCTGTTTGGCCCAGTTTGCAATTTCTGCGGAAGATGAACAGGAATAGGGAGAACCAATGAGAGACTAGCTGGAGGTGTCTGGACGGGCAAATTTAACTCTCATTTCCCACCAGGAAGAGGAATTAACCAAAGGCTCAGCATGCCGTGCCGGAACCAGATTAGGGCCTGAAGCCATCCTGCGGTGTTGCGGCCAGCTCACAAGAAAGCGAGTTGAAGAAAGGAGCTCAGGGGCACTGTAATTCACAAACCTGCAGAGTTATAAATGACAGCTATCGTCCAAAAATATACTGAAGTAAGGCTGCCAAGAGGACTTGAAAGCGGGGCAGAATTGCAGGAAACCGATTTCAGGAGGTAGACTGGAATTGCATTGAAAGCATAGGAAAAGAGGCAGAACGTCCACAATGATGCACTTGGCCAAAAAGGGCGTATGCGTTTTTTCCTGAATATATTCAGGAAAAAACGCATACGCCCTTTTTGGCCAACCAAGCAAGCTTGCAAAGGAAATCTGCACTACAATGAAGTCTCACTTCCCCCCGGTCAAAAGGGCCATCTGAAAAAAGTGTAAAATCCAGAAAGGCAGGACAGGCCATGGAGAACTGGGAGCCTTGTTATGCTGATGGGCGGGATGTAAATTGCCAACAGACACTCGGGAGAAGTGTATGGTGTTTCCTGAAACATCTAAAAAACAAAACAACAGAGCGTAGGGCACTTCCACTTATGGTCCAATAGTTTAGGGAAATTAAAATCAAAAAGACACAGCCACCCCAAAGTTTGGGACGCCTCTGTTTACAAGAACCTCGTTTACCATACAAGTTCAATATCACAGAAAGTGAAAAATGGATAAAGAACTTGTGGTACTTATGTACAATGCAGTATCACTCAGCAATGAAATCTATGTCATCAGGCCCGTAGCAGCATAATGAGTGGATTCAGGTACGATGATTCTAACTGAAATAAGTCACACAGAAAAAGAAACATCATAAGATATCACTAATACACGGAATGTAAACTGGGCTACACTGGAACTGAATTACAGAACAGAACAGGGTCTCAAATTTAGAAAACCAACTTATGCTTGCTTAAGGGGAAAGGTGAGTTGGGGTGCTGCATAAAAGCAGAGATTGAAATGAGCACAGATAAAGTTCCTTAAGCCAAATACGGAATAGACAAGAGCTACTCCTTGCTCAACGAAATGGACTCAACACCGCATAATAAACGCCTAAGAATGTACCTGACTAGTAAGTATCTTAAATCCTATGGATTGCTATGTCTCCAAAAGAGAATCAAGCGTGTGTACAGGGGCATAAACGCAGCAGTGATAGGATTGGAGAGGTTCGGTGAGCAAATGAAGACCCTTTGAAGTCATATTGCATGGTACCCATTCCACGGGTTTCAACTACCCAGGTTTAAGGTATTCTTCCTTCAGCTAAAACATGCATGTGGAACCTAGAGTATGATCAACCATGTGATCGGGAGACGTGTTCATATATGTCTCAGTTTTCGTACCCTGGTACTCGGGTGCAACATTCCAGACGCTTTACTAACACTCTCCCCACTTGGAGAGTCAGTGCCTTTAACCTCCTGTTTGGCCCAGTTTGCAATTTCTGCGGAAGATGAACAGGAATAGCGAGAACCAATGAGAGACTAGCTGGAGGTGTCTGGACGGGCAAATTTAACTCTCATTTCCCACCAGGAAGAGGAATTAACCAAAGGCTCAGCGTGCCGTGCCGGAACCAGATTAGGGCCTGAAGCCATCCTGCGGTGTTGCGGCCAGCTCACAAGAAAGCGAGTTGAAGAAAGGAGCTCAGGGGCACTGTAATTCACAAACCTGCAGAGTTATAAATGACAGCTATCGTCCAAAAATATACTGAAGTAAGGCTGCCAAGAGGACTTGAAAGCGGGGCAGAATTGCAGGAAACCAATTTCAGGAGGTAGACTGGAATTGCATTGAAAGCATAGGAAAAGAGGCAGAACGTCCACAATGATGCACTTGGCCAAAAAGGGCGTATGCGTTTTTTCCTGAATATATTCAGGAAAAAACGCATACGCCCTTTTTGGCCAACCAAGCAAGCTTGCAAAGGAAATCTGCACTACAATGAAGTCTCACTTCCCCCCGGTCAAAAGGGCCATCTGAAAAAAGTGTAAAATCCAGAAAGGCAGGACAGGCCATGGAGAACTGGGAGCCTTGTTATGCTGATGGGCGGGATGTAAATTGCCAACAGACACTCGGGAGAAGTGTATGGTGTTTCCTGAAACATCTAAAAAACAAAGCAACAGAGCCTAGGGCACTTCCACTTATGGTCCAATAGTTTAGGGAAATTAAAATCAAAAAGACACAGCCACCCCAAAGTTGGGGACGCCTCTGTTTACAAGAACCTCGTTTACAGTACAAGGTGAACATCGCAGAAAGTGAAAAATGGATAAAGAAGTTGTGGTATTTACTTACAAAGCAGTATCACTCAGCAATGAAATCTATGTCATCAGGCCCTTAGCAGCACAATGAGTGGATTCAGGTACCATGATTCTAACTGAAATAAGTCACACAGAAGAAGAAACATCATAAGATATCACTAATACACGGAATGTAAACTTGGCTACACAGGAACTGAATTCCAAAATAGAACAGGGTCTCAAATTTAGAAAACCAACTTATGCTTGCTTAAGGGGAAAGGTGAGTTGGGGTGCTGCATAAAACCAGAGATTGAAATGAGCACAGATAACGTTCTATAAGGCAAATATGGAATAGACAAGAGCTACTCCTTGCTCAACGAAATGGACTCAACACCCCATATTCAACGCCTAGGAATATACCTGCCTAGTAAGAATCATAAAAGCAATGGATTTATATATCTCTGTAAGAGAATCAAGAGTGTGTACAGCGGCATTAAAGCAGTGAAAATCAGCTAAATCCCATATTAAAAATAAATTTCTTAAACAAAACACAATGACAGTGAAATAGAGAGCAATACTTAAGTAATTCATTCAAGGCTTCTGATGCAACCTGCATTTACCATATCTACACCCAGAGCTGGGTGACACATAAGGCTGGACACTTGGGGCTCATAAGATTGGTGAGGTTCGGTGAGCAAATGCAGACCCTTTGAAGTCATATTGCATGGTACCCATTCCATGGGTCTCAACTCTCCAGGTTTAAGGGATTCTTCCTTCAGCTAAAACATGCATGTGGAATCCAGAGTACGATCCACCGTGTGATCGAGAAACGTGTTCAAATATGTCTCAGTTTTCGTACCCTGGTACTCGGGTGCAACATTCCAGACGCTTTACTAACACTCTCCCGACTTGGAGAGTCAGTCCCTTTAACCTCCTGTTTGGCCCAGTTTGCAATTTCTGCAGAAGATGAACAGGAATAGGGAGAACCAATGAGAGACTAGCTGGAGGTGTCTGGACGGGCAAATTTAACTCTCATTTCCCACAGGGAAGAGGAATAAACCAAAGGCTCAGCATGCCATGCCAGAACCAGATTAGGGCCTGAAGCAATCCTGGGGTGTTGTGGCCAGCTCAACAGAAAGCGAGTTGAAGAAAGGAGCTCAGGGGCACTGTAATTCACAAACCTGCAGATTTATAAATGACAGCTATTGTCCGAAAATATACTGAAGTAGGGCTGCCAAGAGGACTTGAATGCGGGGCAGAATTGCAGGAAACCGATTTCAGGAGGAATCGGAATTGGATTGCATTTAAAACACAGGAAAAGAGGAAGAACGTCGACAATGATGCACTTGGCCAAAAAGCGCGTATGTGTTTTTTCCTGAATATATTCAGGAAAAAACGCATACGCCCTTTTTGGCCAACCAAGCAAGCTTGCAAAGGAAATCTGCACTACAATGAAGTCTCACTTCCCCCCCCCCCGGTCAAAAGGGCCATCTGAAAAAAGTGTAAAATCCAGAAAGGCAGAACAGGCCACGGAGAACTGGGAGCCTTGTTATGCTGATGGGCGGGATGTAAATTCCCAACAGCCGCTCTGTAGAAGTGTATGGTGTTTCCTGAAACGTCTAAAAAACAAAGCAACAGAGCCTAGGGCACTTCCACTTATGGTCCTATAGCTTAGGGAAATTAAAATCAAAAAGACACAGCCACCCCAAAATTTGGGACGGCTCTTTTTACAGGAATCTCTTCTGCGGCACAAGTTAAATATCCCAGAGAGCAAATAATGGATAAAGAAGTTGCGGTACTTATGTACAACAGAATACCACTCAGCAATGAAATCTATGTCACCAGGCCCGTACCAGCATAATGAGTGGATTGAGGCACGATGATTCTAAGTGAAATAAGTCACACAGAAAAAGAGACATCATAAGGTATCACTAATACACGGAATGTGAACTTGGCTACACATGAACTGAATTACAAAACAGAACAGGGTCTCAAATTTAGAAAACCAACTTATGCTTGCTTAAGGGGGAAGGTGAGTTGGGGTGCTGCATAAAAGCAGAGTTTGAAATTAGCACAGATACCGTTCCATAAGCCAAATATGTAATAGACAAGACCTACCCCTTGCTCAACGAAATGGATTCAACAATGAGGTATCACCTCACACCTGGTAGAATAGGCATCATAGAAAATCTACAAACAAAAAATGCTGGAAAGGGTGTGGAGAAAAGGAACCCTCTTCCACTATTGTTGGGAATATAAATTGATACAGTCATTATGGAGAACAATATGGAATTTCTTAAGAAACTAACAATAGAATTACCATATGATACAGCAATCCCAGTACTGGACATATACCCAGACAAAACCATAAATCAAAAAGAGTCATTCACCGCAATGTTCATTGCATCACTATTTACAATATCGAGGTAATGGAAGCAACCTAAATGCCCACAGACAGACGAATGCATAAAGCTGTGGTACATATATAAAATGGAATATTACTAAGCCATGAAAAGGAATGAAATTGGGTCATTTGTAGAGACGTCGATGGATCTAGAGACTGTCATACAGAGTGAAGTAAGTCAGAAAGAGAAAAACAAATCTGGTATATTCACGCATATATGTGGAACCTAGAAAAACTGTACAGATTAACCATTTTGCAAGGCATAAATAGAGCAACAGATGTAGACAACAAACGTATGGACAACAAGGGGGGAAAGCTGTTGGGGGGGTGGTGGTGGGAGGAGTTGAGAGACTGGGATTGGCATGTATACATTTATATGTATAAAATAGATAACCAATAAGAACCTGCTGTATAAAAATATAAAATAAAATTCAAAATTAAAAAGAAATAAAATTTAAAAAATAAAACAGAAAAAACAATTATTCCCTGCACATACATGTATTTATATGAATAAATTATTTCCATGCTTATATCTGTAAATACAAAAAAGAGGAATAAAATCTACCTTGAACCAAAAACGAAAAAGAGAAAAAAACACAGAACCCACCAGTTACACAGAGGAAAACCGTATCAGGGCACTTGCTCCAGTTGTAAACAATTCTGAAGTTGGTCAGTGGTGGGGAATCGTCTCCCATTCAGCCAGCAGCCCCCACGCAACAAGCGTCCTCATTACAAAGCTGGGGCACCGTGCCGAGGCATCTGTGAGTAAACGTGAGCTGAGCCCCAGGCCAGTTGCTGCTGAACTATTCCCACCCGTCCCAGGTAAAACACCTGAATATATACAAGGACTTGAAAGCCTAGAGGAAGGGCCATAGAGCCACACGAGTGACAGCATGCCGGCCGACTTGGTGCCTGCAGGCCAGCCAGGATGGTCCTGGCCCTGGGTGCTCTTCTGGAAGATTTCCATTTCCCTGCCTGAGATACCCGTCCTGTCCCTGCCCCCACTGCTTTTTTCCTTCCTCACCTCTGCCCAGGGAGAAATTCCAGCAGCAGGTATGGGTGACACATCCTCTTCTTTAGCAGGTGGCAGCCTGGCAACTGCTGCAGAAAGTCCAGCAGAGCCCCACTCACACTGGGCCACCCACAAAGCCGTGGCCTCTCACTCCCTCCCACCAGCCCAGCCCCGAGACTGCTGACAGGGCAGAGAAAATGGCGTCAGGCACGGCTGCAGGGGCTCTTGCTGCCTGGAGTGGTATTTATATTGATCTCAACCCAGGCACACCTGGGGAGGGCTGGCCGGCACGGTAAGGCTGCCCAGGTCAGCCAATCATCACCCCTCAGGGGCTCACAGTTGCAGAAAATGGAACTTGCTGAACCGGCCAGGTCCAAGGAACAGGTGTGGGCTCCTGAGAGTCAGGATAGACAAGGGGCTGCAGCTTTGGCTTGTTTTCTAATCATTTTATCTGGCCCATGAGTGGGAGACAACTTCAAGAAAACCCTCTCCTAATGAGAGGAACCCAGGAGTCAGGGAAAGGAGGGGTGGGTGGTGGTTGGAGACAGAGGCCTGGTGCCCCGGGTGCAGTGGAAGTCTCTGGAAGACCAGGTGGAGGGAGGCCTCACGGAGTGATGCCCAGGGTCACAGACCTGTCGCAGCTGCTGTTTGTTAGTTCAAGTCCTGCTCTGAGGTGCTCTGTGTCAGCTCTGAGCGACAGGTGAGCTGGGGGTGCTCTGCAATGAGGGCTATGTGCACGGTTCCTGTGTGCCCAGCCCTGCCACGGTACCTGCAAGGGTAGCTCTGTATCCTGGGAGGGGCCTGATCACAAGAGCCCCGTGGGCTGGGGTGGGGGTGGGGTACCTGCCCAGGTGAGCTCCATATTCTGCGATTGGTCTGACCACGAGAGCCCCATGGGCTGCTGGGGACCTGGTAAAGGATGTCAGGACAGTCAGTGAAGCCACCGAGGATATACCTCCAGTTGCTCCTAATTCCTACACCCTGCTGGTCATTCTACCAACCACCAGGACATGGTATTCTGTATTAGTCTTCAATGATGCCGTCTTTTGTATTCCATTAGTCCCAGAGTCACAAGAAATTTTGGCTTGTGAGTGGCAGGACTCAACATACAACTAAAACAATACTTCCGGGCCGTCTGGCCCCAAGGGTGCAAAAATTCCCACACCGTCTTTGGGGAAAGCTTAGCTAAAGACCTAAAAGTTCTACCTCTGGAAAAGGAAACCCTCCTTCAATATGCAGACGACATTCTGATCGCCAGCCCTACTAAGGAGGCCTCTGAACTACCAAGCCAATAAAGGATAGAAGTTGTCCAAGAAAAAGCTCAAATATCACAGACTGCGGTGACCTGCCTGGGCTTCATTCTCACACAAGGTCAGAGAAGCCCATCCCAGGAAAGGGAAGAAACCATTTTCAGCCTTACCCCTTTCTAAAACTAGAAGACAGCTTAGGGGTTCCTGGGGAGGCCAGGGTTTGCTGCTTCTGGATCCCTAACTACAGTCTACTAGCTGGGCCTCTATATGAAACACTGAAAGGAAAAGATGATGATCCTTTTGAATAGAATCCAGAAGTGGCCTTTCAAGAATGGAAAGAGCAGTCAATTCAGACCCTTGCCCTGGAACTCCCTAATTTAGCTAAACCCTTTGACCTTTACATTCCCGGTGAAAGGTGAATCGCCATTGGAGAATTAGTGCAAAAACTGGGATCACTTGAAATGGAACAATGCAAGAATGCCATCCAGGTAGGATAAACTACGGTCACTAAGGAGCTTGGCCCACTGCCACATCTGGCCAAGATACTGGCGGTATCTAAAAACCTGGAAATCAGCAGCCCAAAAGGCCACCTCCCTCCTAAGGGAAAAGGACCCCACGTGGTGATCCTAACCACCAACCATGCCCTGAAGTTGCAGGGTTCGCTCCGTGGGCACACCGACCTCGAGTGAGGAGGCCCTCCAACTCCAACATCCAGAGAGATAACCGGGGGCAACAGGGCACCATGACGACTCGTGTGAACATCACTTGACCTGGAGTTTCTCTCATAAAACAACAAGAGTGTGTCCCAAAAGAGTAGACTACTGCTTGCAGGACTTACTGCACCCAGAGGGGAGCTAATAATCTTGGCGGGGGAACAGTATACCACACTGTCACCATAGAAAAGCCTACAGACACCGTGATGATGGTGGCCAATAAGACCGGCTGGACTCCTGTTTACTTCAAAAGGCTGTTGACTCAGTAGCCATCATGGTCCTTATCACCACTGACCCTGGACTGTCTGGGAGTTGAGCGGGCAGGGCTCTGACACCTGGTGCTGTTTGTACGTTAATTCAGGGGCCTAATTGAAGAAAGCGCAGACTACTGGTCAGAGCATCTAGGCTGGCAGAAACGGTCAGCCTAAGGTGGCCGAACAAATGTGGGGCGGGGTGAAACCGGCCCCCACAGCGTCTCTGCACATCTCTTTCCTGGACCCTTAAAGGTCATTAGAATCTATAACACTTCCAATGCTGGTGCTCAGGTGGACGAGCAGGGAGGCAGGGGTCCTGGGGACAATCAACGTCACCGGGAGGCTGCTGGGGAGAAGCTCTGACCCTCGCCCCAGGGTATGAGGGCTCCCAACTCAGCACTCAGCAGTTACAGAAGAAGGGTCTGCACCCTCAGCACTCCAAGAATGAGGAACGGGACAAAAGGCAGAGGAGGGGTTTGTCCCCAGCAAAGCCCATTAAAAATCCCTGGGAGATAAAAATAGAATCTGGGCAATAAAGTCAAGTCTAACCTTTTTTATCCTTTGTGCTTTGTCTAATTTCACGTGCTCCTAGGGTCCCGCATGCAGAGGTTCCACACCCGGCACTTCAGACCAGATTTCCTAGTGCAGAATGGCTGGGTCGACACCTCAGCTCCTGGGGCCCAGTGCAGACTCCACGATATAGAGCCTGAGCTACAGCCAACCTGGCCCTCGAGAGCTCTGCCGCCTCCCTCCCTCCCACTGACTCTGACAGGATCTCTACACAGCAGCCCAGCCCACAGCCCACGGGGTAGTGCATGCTCTCACCTCTCCATTCTCTGATCAAAATATAAAGTTTCCTTTGCTTGTGAACCAAACTCAGTCTCGATCTGTTGGCCCCAATGACACTGGGCAGGGGGACACTTGTTGGGGTCCACTCTGGAGGATCAGTAACAGAAATTGAGACTATTGTAACCTCAATGAACAGATGTGTGAGCCAAACTGTAGTTAACATAGAACAGTGTATAAGGCTCGGGTAAAATAAGATGTTTCTAACACTTCCATCTGATATTTCCATCACTTTTTATAAGCAAGTTCAGTGAAAAGGTTTGTCTTATTTGTCAGGTCAATATTAGAGAAACGAAGTGATTTCTTTCCAAGGATGTACATCTAATAATCTTGGTTAAACCTTCAATCTTGTTTTAAATGCTTTTCCATTGAAAATGATACCTCTCTTTCAGCTCCCCCATTTCTGAGAAGTATAAAATCTTATAATTTATTATTACCAAAGGGGAAAGGTGGGAGGAGGGATAAATGAACAGTTTGGAATTAACACATACACACTGCTATGTATAAAATAGATCATCAACAAGGAACTACTGTATAGCACAGAGAACTACACTCAACATTTTGCAATAACCTATAAGGGGAAATAATCTGAAAAAGAATAGATATTTTTATTGACATCATCTATCAATGATAGTTAAAGTGTAGCCTAAGGGAAGCTGGTGGTGAGTGCTTCTGACCCTGAAGACTTCAATCATCTAAAGTTTGGACTCTGCCTACTTCCCAAGGCCCTTAATGAACATATGTGTAGCCGTAGCTTAAAAACTTCCCCAGTTTGGGTTTCGGGGAGACACTGATTTTGAAAAAGCCCTGGTGTTCTCCTTACATGAATGGGACTCTTCCTACTGCTAAAACATGTCTGTCACACCCAGAGGATGGTATACCGTCTGATCGGGAAGAGTTTGGAAAAGGCATCTCATCTCCTCATCTCCTGGTGCTCGGGTTCACCCCTCCAGCGTCTTTACTAACAGTCTCCCCACTTGGAGATGTCAGCACTGTCAACATCCTGTTGCGTACAGTTTGGAATTTGTCCAGAGGATGAAGCGGAAGGATGAGGAACAATGAGAGACAAGTCCTAGGTGTTCAGACAGGCACATGTCACTCTAATTTCCAATCAGGAAGACGAATTGACCAAAGGCTAGGGTTGCCCATGGAAACAGTATAGGGCTTGAGGAAATCCCGCTGCTTTGTGGCCAGTTCCCATAAACACAAGTTGAACAATGGAACTCAGGGGCAGTAAAATTCACAAAACTGCAGAGTTGAAAATATCCATCACTGAAAAATGTCTTGAGGAAAGTCAGAGAAAAGGACTTGTAAGCAAGGGAGAATGGCAGGAAAGGGATTTGAGGAGGTAGAAAGGACTCGCCATTAAGCACAAGAAAAGGAGCTGAACATTGCCAACATTGCCAACATTGCAGTTGGCCAAAAAGGGTGTATGCGTTTTTTTCTGTATATATTCAAGAAAAGGGCATACACTTTTTTAGCCAACCAAACAGGTGGGCACTGGAAGTCAATACTACAAAAGATATCACTTCGCATCAGTCAGAAGAGCCATCCTCATAAAGCGTAAACAACAGAAATGCAGGACAGGGCAACGAGAAGAGGGAGCCCTGTGAGACTTATAGTGGAAATGTATATTGCCAACGGCCATTCTGGAGAAGTGTATTGTGTTTACTAAAGCATCTAAAAAATGAGCTACAGAGCATAGGGCACTTGCACTCATGGGCGTATATCTTGGGAAAAACAAAAATCGAGAGGACACAGGCACCCCAATGTTTACCCCCTCTCTGTTTAAAAGATCCTCGACTAGGATATAACTTAAATGTCTCTGGAGGGAAAAAATGGATAGAGATGTGGTACTTAGGTAGAGTGGAATATTATTCAGCCTGGAAATCAATGAAATATGGCCAGTTGTAACAACTCCGGAGGAGTTACGTATGATCATTCTAAGTGACAGAATTCAAAAAGAAAAAGACACATATCATAAGATATCACTTAAAGGTGGAATCCAAAATGGCTACACATGAAATAAATTACAAAACAAAAACATAGTCAAATATGTAGAAAACACGCATAAGGCTGCTAAACGGGAAAGGTGGGGAGGGATGAGGCATCATCCAGGAGGTTGAAATTAGCAAAGATACCATTCCAAATACCAAACTGATAATCAACAAGGCCTACACGGTAGCTAAAAGAACTGCACTCAGCACACTCAAGTCACCGGAAAAGAATATATACGACTGGTAAGAATCTGAAAAAGAATTTATTGATGACTCTCTGTACGTGAATCAAGTGGATGTACAGCAGCAAGAAACAGAGCTTTGAAAATCAGCTGTAACCAATATAGTAATAAATTGAAAAAAATAAACGACAGAGAGACAGAGAAAACCTCTTACAACTTTTCCTCAGGGACGGTGATGCAACATGGATTGAACACATCTAGACCCACAGCAGGATGAGACATAAGGCTGGAAACTGTTTGCGCTAAGAGAAATGTGAGGTTGGGTGAGGAAATGCACACCCTTTAAAGTAATACTACCTGGTACCCATTCAATGGGTCCCAAATCTGCAGGTTCAAGGGATCTTCCTACAGCTAAAACATGCATGGAAAACCCAGAGGACTGTACACCATGTGGTCGGGAGATGTGTCTAAAATGCACCTCATTTATCCTCTCCTGGTGCTCCTGTTCACCATTCCAGCCATGTTACTTAGAATCTCCCCACTTGGAGAATCAGCACATTTAAACTTCTGTTTCACACATTTTGCAAATTGTGAGGAGGATGAACGGGAAGAGGGGGAACCAATGAGAGAATAGTTGTAGGGGTTTGGACGGGCACATATCACTCTAATTTCCCATTAAGAATAAGAATTAAAGAAAGGCTCAGCCTGCCTCGCCGGAGCCAAAATAGGGCCTGAAGCAATCCTGCGGGTTTGAGGACAGCTCACAAAAGAGCAACTTAAAAAATGGAGCTCAGGGTCACTGCAATTCACAAACCTGCAGAGTTATAAATGAAAACTAATGTCCAAAAATATGTTGAGGTAAGGCAAAGAAGAGGATCTGAATGCAAGACAGAATTGCAAGAAACAGATTTCAAGAGATAGATTGGACTCGTCTTTAATGCACATGAAAAGTGGCAGAATTTCGACAATGATGCAGTTGGCCCAAAAGGGCGTATGCGTTTTTTCCTGATTATATCCAGGAAAAAACGCATACGCACTTTATGGGCAACGAAGCAAGTAAGCAATGCAAATGTGCACAACAAAGAAGTCTCACTTCCCACCGGTCAAAAGGGCCATCCTAAAAAAGTGTAAAATCCAGAAAGGCAGGACAGGCCATGGAGAACAGGGAGCCTTTATACGCTGATGGGCAGTGTGTGAACTGCCGAGAGCCACTCTGGAGAAGTGTATGGTGGTTCCTAAATCATCTAAAAAACAGAGCTACAGAGCATAGGACACTTCCAATCATGGGAGTATATCTAGGGAAGTCTAAAAATCAACAAGACACAAGCACACCACAGTTTAGGGCTACTCTGTTTACAAGAACCTCAACTTCAGTACACCTTAAATATCCCAGGAAAGAGAACAATGGATAAAGAAGATGTGGTACTTATGTACAATGGAATATCTCTTCACCATGAAATCAATGTAATAAGGCTAGTAGAAGGATAAAGAGTGGATTTAGGTCCGATAATACTACTTGAAATAAGTCAAACAGAAAAAGAAACATATCATAAGATATCACTTATAGAGGGAGGGTAAATATGGCTGCACAAGAAATGAATTACAGAACAGAACAGTGTCTCACATTTAGAAAACACACTTATGTCAGCTTAAGGGGAAAGGAGAGGTGGGGTGATGCATAAAACCAGAGTTTGAAATTAACACAGATACCGTTCAATAAACCAAATAGGTATTAGACAAGATCTACACCTTGCTCAATGAACTGGCCTCAACACACCCTATACACCGCAGAGAAATATATCTGAGTAATAAGAATCTTAAAACCCATGTATTGATATATCTCCATAAGGGAATCAAGTGTGTGCAGAGCGGCACAAACACAGCAGTGAAAATGAGCTAAACCCCATTATAGAAATAAATTTTAAAAAGAAAACGCTGAAACAATGAAAGAGAGAAAAATTCTTACAAAATTCGCTCAGGGGCTGTGATGCAACCTGGATTGACCACATATAAACCCACAGCTGGATAAGACATAAAGCTGGACACTTGGGGCTGAGAGGATTGGTGAGCTTTGGTGAGCAACTGCCGAAAGTTTAATGCAATACTTCATGCTACTCAGTCCAAGGGTCCCAACACTCCAGGTTGAAGGGAATCTTCCTACAGCTAAACCATGCTTGGGAAACCCAGTGACTGGTATACCATATGATCGGGAAAGGTTTCTAAAACGCACCTCATTTTTCCTCTCCTGGGGCTGCGGATCGACATTCCAGCCGCTTTACTAACAACATCCCCACAAGGAGTCAATGCCTTTAAGTTCTGGTATCGCACAGTCTGCAGTTAGTGTGGAGGATGAATGGGAATAGGGGGAACCAGTGAGAAACAAGCTGTAGCGGTTAAATGGGCACATGTCACTCTAATGCCACATCAGTAAGAAGAATTAACCAAAGGCACAGCAAGGTGCCCCAGAAGAAAAATAGGGCTTCAAGAAATCCTGTGGTTATGGGGCAAGACCACAAAAATAAGAGCTGAAAAGTGGGGCTAAGGGCCACTGCAATTCAAATCCTGCAGTTATAAAGGCCAACTATTTTCAAAAAATATATTGAGGTAAGGCTATGAAGAGACATTGAAAGCAAGGCAGAATTGCAGGAAACCGATTTCAGGAGGTAGACTGGAATTGCATTGAAAACATATGAAGAGAGTCAGAACCTCGACAATGATGCACTTGGCCAAAAAGGGCGTATGTGTTTTTTCCTGAATATATTCAGGAAAAAACGCATACACACTTTTTGGCCAACCAAGCAAGCTTGCAAAGGAAATGTGCACTACAATGAAGTCTCACTTCCACCTGGTCAAAAGGGCCATCTGAAAAAAGTGTAAAATCCATAAAAGCACGACAGGGTATGGAGAACTGGGAGCCTTCTTATGCTGATGGGCGGGATGTAAATTGCCAACAGCCACTCTGGAGAAGTGTATGGTGTTTCCTGAAACATCTAAAAAACAAAGCAACAGAGCCTAGGGCACTTCCACTTATGGTCCTATAGATTAGGGAAATTAAAATTAAAAAGACACAGCCACCCCAAAGTTTGGGACGGCTCTGTTTACAAGAACCTCGTTTACGGTACAAGTTCAATATCACAGAAAGTGAAAAATGGATAAAGAAGTTGTGGTACTTACATACAAGGCAATATAACTCAGCAATGAAATCTATGTCATCAGGCCCTTAGCAGCACAATGAGTGGATTCAGGTATGATGATTCTAACTGAAATAAGTCACACAGAAAAAGAAACATCATAAGATATCAGTAATACACGGAATGTAAACTTGGCTACACAGGAACTGAATTACAGAACAGAACAGGGTCTCCAATTTAGAAAACCAACTTATGCTTGCTTAAGGGTAAAGGTGAGTTGGGGTGCTGCATAAAACCAGAGATTGAAATGAGCACAGATAACGTTCTATAAGCCAAATATGTAATAGACAAGAGCTACTCCTTGCTCAACGAAATGGACTCAACACCCCATATTAAACGCCTAAGAATATACCTGACTAGTAAGAATCTTAAAACGTATGGATGGCTATGTCTGAAAGAGAATCAAGCGTGTGTACAGGGGCATAAACACAGCAGTGATAGGATTGGAGAGGTTCGGTGAGCAAATGAAGACCCTTTGAAGTCATATTGCATGGTACCCATTCCACGGGTTTCAACTACCCAGGTTTAAGGTATTCTTCCTTCAGCTAAAACATGCATGTGGAACCTAGAGTATGATCAACCATGTGATCGGGAGACGTGTTCAAATATGTCTCAGTTTTCGTACCCTGGTACTCGGGTGCAACATTCCAGACGCTTTACTAACACTCTCCTGACTTGGAGAGTCAGTCCCTTTAACCTCCTGTTTGGCCCAGTTTGCAATTTCTGCGGAAGATGAACAGGAATAGCGAGAACCAATGAGAGACTAGCTGGAGGTGTCTGGACGGGCAAATTTAACTCTCATTTCCCACCAGGAAGAGGAAATAACCAAAGGCTCAGCGTGCCGTGCCGGAACCAGATTAGGGCCTGAAGCCATCCTACGGTGTTGCGGCCAGCTCACAAGAAAGCGAGTTGAAGAAAGGAGCTCAGGGGCACTGTAATTCACAAACCTGCAGAGTTATAAATGACAGCTATCGTCCAAATATATACTGAAGTAAGGCTGCCAAAAGGAGTTGAAGCGGGGCAGAATTGCAGGAAACCAATTTCAGGATGTAGACTGGAATTGCTTTGAAAGCATAGGAAAAGAGGCAGAACGTCCACAAGAATGCACTTGGCCAAAAAGCGCGTATGCGTTTTTTCCTGAATATATTCAGGAAAAAACGCATACGCCCTTTTTGGCCAACCAAGCAAGCTTGCAAAGGAAATCTGCACTACAATGAAGTCTCACTTCCCCCCGGTCAAAAGGGCCATCTGAAAAAAGTGTAAAATCCAGAAAGGCAGGACAGGCCATGGAGAACTGGGAGCCTTGTTATGCTGATGGGCGGGATGTAAATTGCCAACAGCCACTCCGGAGAAGTGTATGGTGTTTCCTGAAACATCTAAAAAACCAAGCAACAGAGCCTAGGGCACTTCCACTTATGGTCCTATAGTTTAGGGAAATTAAAATCAAAAAGACACAGCCACCCCAAAGTTTGGGACGGCTCTGTTTACAACAACCTCGTTTACAGTACAAGTTCAATATCACAGAAAGTGAAAAATGGAGAAAGAAGTTGAGGTACTCATGTACAATGCAATATCACTCAGCAATGAAATCAATGTCACCAGGCCTGTAGCAGCACAATGAGTGGATTCGGGTATGGTGATTCTAACTGAAATAAGTCACACAGAAAAAGAAATATCAAAAAATATCACTAATACATGGAATGTAAACTTGGCTACAGAGGAACTGAATTACAAAACAGAACAGGGTCTCAAATTTAGAAAACCAACTTATGCTTGCTTAAGGGGAAAGGTGAGTTGGGGTGCTGCATAAAACCAGAGATTGAAATGAGCACAGATAAAGTTCCTTAAGCTAAATATGGAACAGACAAGAGCTACTCCTTGCTCAACGAAATGGACTCAACACCCCATATTAAACGCCTAAGAATGTACGTGACTAGTAAGTACCTTAAAACCTATGGATTGCTATGTCTCCAAAAGAGAATCAAGCGTGTGTACAGGGGCATAAACGCAGCAGTGATAGGATTGGAGAGGTTCGGTGAGCAAATGAAGACCCTTTGAAGTCATATTGCATGGTACCCATTCCACGGGTTTCAACTATCCAGGTTTAAGGTATTCTTCCTTCAGCTAAAACATTTATGTGGAACCCAGAGTATGATCAACCACGTGATCGGGAGACGTGTTCAGATATGTCTCAGTTTTCGTACCCTGGTACTCGGGTGCAACATTCCAGACGCTTTACTAACACTCTCCCCACTTGGAGAGTCAGTGCCTTTAACCTCCTGTTTGGCCCAGTTTGCTATTTCTGCGGAACATGTACAGGAATACGGAGAACCAATGAGAGACTAGCTGGAGGTGTCTGGACGGGCAAATTTAACTCTCATTTCCCACCAGGAAGCGGAATTAACCAAAGGCTCAGCATGACGTGCCGGAACCAGATTAGGGCCTGAAGCAATCCTGCGGTGTTGTGGCCAGCTCACAAGAAAGCGAGTTGAAGAAAGGAGCTCAGGGGCACTGTAATTCACAAACCTGCAGAGTTATAAATGACAGCTATCGTCCAAAAATATACTGAAGTAAGGCTGCCTAGAGGAGTGGAAAGCGGGGCAGAATTGCAGGAAACCGATTTCAGGAGGTAGTCTGGAATTGCATTTCAAGCATAGGAAAAGAGGCAGAACGTCCACAATGATGCACTTGGCCAAAAAGGGCGTATGCGTTTTTTCCTGAATATATTCAGGAAAAAACGCATACGCCCTTTTTGGCCAACCAAGCAAGCTTGCAAAGGAAATCTGCACTACAATGAAGTCTCACTTCCCCCCGGTCAAAAGGGCCATCTGAAAAAAGTGTAAAATCCAGAAAGGCAAGACAGGCCATGGAGAACTGGGAGCCTTGTTATGCTGATGGGCGTTATGTACATTGCCAACAGACACTCGGGAGGAGTGAATGGTGTTTCCTGAAACATCTAAAAAACAAAGCAACAGAGCCTAGGGCACTTCCACTTATGGTCCTATAGTTTAGGGAAATTAAAATCAAAAAGACACAGCCACCCCAATGTTTGGGACGGCTCTGTTTACAACAACCTCGTTTACAGTACAAGTTCAATATCACAGAAAGTGAAAAATGGAGAAAGAAGTTGTGGTACTCATGTACAATGCAATATCACTCAGCAATGAAATCTATGTCACCAGGCCCATAGCAGCACAATGAGTGGATTCGGGTATGGTGATTCTAACTGAAATAAGTCACACAGAAAAAGAAACATCATAAGATATCAGTAATACACGGAATGTAAACTTGGCTACACAGGAACTGAATTACAGAACAGAACAGGGTCTCAAATTTAGAAAACCAACTTATGCTTGCTTAAGGGGAAAGGTGAGTTGGGCTGCTGCATAAAACCAGAGATTGAAATGAGCACAGATAAAGTTCCTTAAGCCAAATATGGAATAGACCAGAGCTACTCCTTGCTCAATTAAATGGACTCAACACCGCATATTAAACGCCTAAGAATGTACCTGACTAGTAAGTATCTTAAAACCTATGGATTGCTATGTCTCCGAAAGAGAATCAAGCATGTGTACAGGGGCATAAACTCAGCAGTGATAGGATTGGAGAGGTTCGGTGAGCAAATGAAGACCCTTTGAAGTCATATAGCCTGGTACCCATTCCACAGGTCTCAACTCTCCAGGTTTAAGGTATTCTTCCTTCAGCTAAATCATGCATGTGGAACTCAGAGTATGATCAACTGTGTGAATGGGAGACGTGTTCAAATATGTCTCAGTTTTCGTACCCTGGTACTCGGGTGCAACATTCCAGACGCTTTACTAACACTCTCTGCACTTGGAGAGTCAGCACCTTTAACCTCCTGTTTTGCCCAGTTTGCAATTTCTGCGGAAGATGAACAGGAATAGGGAGAACTAATGAGAGACTAGCTGGAGGTGTCTGGATGGGCAAATTTAACTCTCATTTCCCACCAGGAAGAGGAAATAACCAAAGGCTCAGCGTGCCGTGCCGGAACCAGATTAGGGCCTGAAGCCAGCCTGCGGTGTTGCGGCCAGCTCAAAAGAAAGCGAGTTGAAGAAAGGAGCTCAGGGACACTGTAATTCACAAACCTGAGGAGTTATAAATGACAGCTATCGTCCAAAAATATACTGAAGTAAGGCTGCCAAGAGGACTTGAAAGCGGGGCAGAATTGCAGGAAACCGATTTCAGGAGGTAGATTGGAATTGCATTGAAAGCATAGGAAAAGATGTAGAACGTCCACAATGATGCACTTGGCCAAAAAGGGCGTATGCGTTTTTTCCTGAATATATTCAGGAAAAAACGCATACGCCCTTTTTGGCCAACCAAGCAAGCTTGCAAAGGAAATCTGCACTACAATGAAGTCTCACTTCCCCCCGGTCAAAAGGGCCATCTGAAAAAAGTGTAAAATCCAGAAAGGCAGGACAGGCCATGGAGAACTGGGAGCCTTGTTATGCTGATGGGCGGGATGTAAATTGCCAACAGACACTCGGGAGAAGTGTATGGTGTTTCCTGAAACATCTAAAAAACAAAGCAACAGAGCCTAGGGCACTTCCACTTATGGTCCTATAGCTTAGGGAAATTAAAATCAAGAAGACACAGCCACCCTAAAGTTTGGGACGCCTCTGTTTACAAGAACCTCGTTTACAGTACAAGTTCAACATCGCAGAAATTGAAAAATGGATAAAGAAGATGTGGTATTTACTTACAAAGCAGTATCACTCAGCAATGAAATCTATGTCATCAGGCCCTTAGTAGCACAATGAGTGGATTCAGGTACGATGATTCTAACTGAAATAAGTCACACAGGAAAAGAAACATCATAAGATATCAGTAATACATGGAATGTAAACTTGGCTACACAGGAACTGAATTACAGAACAGAATAGGGTCTCAAATTTAGAAAACCAACTTATGCTTGCTTAAGGAGAAAGGTGAGTTGGGGTGCTGCATAAAACCAGAGATTGAAATGAGCACAGATAAAGTTCCTTAAGCCAAATATGGAATAGACAAGAGCTACTCCTTGCTCAACGAAATGGACTCAACACCCCATATTAAACGCCTAAGAATATACCTGACTAGTAAGAATCTTAAAACGTATGGATGGCTATGTCTGAAAGAGAATCAAGCGTGGGTACAGGGGCATAAACGCAGCAGTGATAGGATTGGAGAGGTTCGGTGAGCAAATGAAGACCCTTTGAAGTCATATTGCATGGTACCCATTCCACGGGTTTCAACTACCCAGGTTTAAGGTATTCTTCCTTCAGCTAAAACATGCATGTGGAACCTAGAGTATGATCAACCATGTGATCGGGAGACGGGTTCAAATATGTCTCAGTTTTCGTACCCTGGTACTCGGGTGCAACATTCCAGACGCTTTACTAACACTCTCCCGACTTGGAGAGTCAGTCCCTTTAACCTCCTGTTTGGCCCAGTTTGCAATTTCTGCGGAAGATGAACAGGAATAGGGAGAACCAATGAGAGACTAGCTGGAGGTGTCTGGACGGGCAAATTTAACTCTCATTTCCCACCAGGAAGAGGAAATAACCAAAGGCTCAGCGTGCCGTGCCGGAACCAGATTAGGGCCTGAAGCCATCCTGCGGTGTTGCGGCCAGCTCACAAGAAAGCGAGTTGAAGAAAGGAGCTCAGGGGCACTGTAATTCACAAACCTGCAGAGTTATAAATGACAGCTATCGTCCAAAAATATACTGAAGTAAGGCTGCCTAGAGGAGTTGAAAGCGGGGCAGAATTGCAGGAAACCGATTTCAGGAGGTAGACTGGAATTGCATTGAAAGCATAGGAAAAGAGGCAGAACGTCCACAATGATGCACTTGGCCAAAAAGGGCGTATGCGTTTTTTCCTGAATATATTCAGGAAAAAACGCATACGCCCTTTTTGGCCAACCAAGCAAGCTTGCAAAGGAAATGTGCACTACAATGAAGTCTCACTTCCCCCCGGTCAAAAGGGCCATCTGAAAAAAGTGTAAAATCCAGAAAGGCAGGACAGGCCATGGAGAACTGGGAGCCTTGTTATGCAGATGGGCGGGATGTACATTGCCAACAGACACTCGGGAGGAGTGTATGGTGTTTCCTGAAACATCTAAAAAACAAAGCAACAGAGCCTAGGGCACTTCCACTTATGGTCCTATAGCTTAGGGAAATTAAAATCCAAAAGATACAGCCACCCCAAAGTTTGGGACGCCTCTGTTTACAAGAACCTCGTTTACAGTACAAGTTCAACATCGCAGAAATTGAAAAATGGATAAAGAAGTTGTGGTATTTACTTACAAAGCAGTATCACTCAGCAATGAAATCTATGTCATCAGTCCCTTAGCAGCACAATGAGTGGATTCAGGTATGATGATTCTAACTGAAATAAGTCACACAGGAATAGAAACATCATAAGATATCAGTAATACACGGAATGTAAACTTGGCTACACAGGAACTGAATTACAGAACAGAACAGGGTCTCAACTTTAGACAACCAACTTATGCTTGCTTAAGGGGAAAGCTGAGTTGGGGTGCTGCATAAAACCAGAGATTGAAATGAGCACAGATAAAGTTCTTTAAGCCAAATATGGAATAGACAAGGGCTCCTCCTTGCTCAATGAAATGGACTCAACACCGCATATTAAACGCCTAAGAATGTACCTGACTAGTAAGTATCTTAAAACCTATGGATTGCTATGTCTCCGAAAGAGAATCAAACGTGTGTACAGGGGCATAAACTCAGCAGTGATAGGATTGGAGAGGTTCGGTGAGCAAATGAAGACCCTTTGAAGTCATATTGTCTGGTACCCATTCCACGGGTCTCAACTCTCCAGGTTTAAGGTATTCTTCCTTCAGCTAAAACATGCATGTGGAACCCAGAGTATGATCAACCACGTGAACGGGAGACGTGTTCAATTATGTCTCAGTTTGCCTCCCCTGGTACTCGGGTGCAACATTCCAGACGCTTTACTAACACTCTCCCCACTTGGAGAGTCAGCGCCTTTAACCTCCTGTTTGGCCCAGTTTGCTATTTCTGCGGAACATGTACAGGAATAGGGAGAACCAATGAGAGACTAGCTGGAGGTGTCTGGACGGGCAAATTTAACTCTCATTTCCCACCAGGAAGAGGAAATAACCAAAGGCTCAGCGTGCCGTGCCGGAACCAGATTAGGGCCTGAAGCCATCCTGCGGTGTTGCGGCCAGCTCACAAGAAAGCGAGTTGAAGAAAGGAGCTCAGGGACACTGTAATTCACAAACCTGCAGAGTTATAAATGACAGCTATCGTCCAAAAATATACTGAAGTAAGGCTGCCAAGAGAACTTGAAAGCGGGGCAGAATTGCAGGAAACCGATTTCAGGAGGTAGACTGGAATTGCATCGAAAGCATAGGAAAAGCGGCAGAGCGTCCACAATGATGCACTTGGCCAAAAAGGGCGTATGCATTTTTTCCTGACTATATTCAGGAAAAAAAGTATACGCCCTTTTTGGCCAACCAAGGAAGCTTGCAAAGGAAATCTGCACTACAATGAAGTCTCACTTCCCCCCGGTCAAAAGGGCCATCTGAAAAAAGTGTAAAATCCAGAAAGGCAGGACAGGCCATGGAGAACTGGGAGCCTTGTTATGCTGATGGGCGGGATGTAAATTGCCAACAGCCACTTGGGAGAAGTGTATGGTGTTTCCTGAAACATCTAAAAAACAAAGCAACAGAGCCTAGGGCACTTCCACTTATGGTCCTATAGCTTAGGGAAATTAAAATCAAAAAGACACAGCCACCCCAAAGTTTGGGACGCCTCTGTTTACAAGAACCTCGTTTACCGTACAAGTTCAATATCACAGAATGTGAAAAATGGATAAAGAACTTGTGGTACTTACGTACAATGCAGTATCACTCAGCAATGAAATCTATGTCATCAGGCCCGTAGCAGCATAATGAGTGGATTCAGGTATGATGATTCTAACTGAAATAAGTCACACAGAAAAAGAAACATCATAAGATATCACTAATACACGGAATGTAAACTTGGCTACACAGGAACTGAATTCCAAAACAGAACAGGGTCTCAAATTTAGAAAACCAACTTATGCTTGCTTAAGGGGAAAGGTGAGTTGGGGTGCTGCATAAAACCAGAGATTGAAATGAGCACAGATAACGTTCTATAAGGCAAATATGGAATAGACAAGAGCTACTCCTTGCTCACGAAATGGACTCAACACCCCATATTCAACGCCTAGGAATATACCTGCCTAGTAAGAATCATAAAAGCAATGGATTTATATATCTCTGTAAGAGAATCAAGAGTGTGTACAGCGGCATTAAAGCAGTGAAAATCAGCTAAATCCCATATTAAAAATAAATTTCTTAAACAAAACACAATGACAGTGAAATAGAGAGCAATACTTAAGTAATTCATTCAAGGCTTCTGATGCAACCTGCATTTACCATATCTACACCCAGAGCTGGGTGACACATAAGGCTGGACACTTGGGGCTCATAAGATTGGTGAGGTTCGGTGAGCAAATGCAGACCCTTTGAAGTCATATTGCATGGAACCCATTCCATGGGTCTCAACTCTCCAGGTTTAAGAGATTCTTCCTTCAGCTAAAACATGCATGTGGAACCCAGAGTATGATCCACCGTGTGATCGAGAAACGTGTTCAAATGTGTCTCACTTTTCGTTCCCTGGTACTCGGGTGCAACATTCCAGACGCTTTACTAACACTCTCCCAACTTGGAGAGTCAGTCCCTTTAACCTCCTGTTTGGCCCAGTTTGCAATTTCTGCGGAAGATGAACAGGAATAGCGAGAACCAATGAGAGACTAGCTGGAGGTGTCTGGACGGGCAAATTTAACTCTCATTTCCCACAGGGAAGAGGAATAAACCAAAGGCTCAGCATGCCGTGCCAGAACCAGATTAGGGCCTGAAGCAATCCTGCGGTGTTGTGGCCAGCTCAAAAGAAAGCGAGTTGAAGAAAGGAGCTCAGGGGCACTGTAATTCACAAACCTGCAGATTTATAAATGACAGCTATTGTCCGAAAATATACTGAAGTAGGGCTGCCAAGAGGACTTGAATGCGGGGCAGAATTGCAGGAAACCGATTTCAGGAGGAATCGGAATTGGATTGCATTTAAAACACAGGAAAAGAGGAAGAACGTCGACAATGATGCACTTGGCCAAAAAGGGCGTATGTGTTTTTTCCTGAATATATTCAGGAGAAAACCCATATGCCCTTTTTGGCCAACCAAGCAAGCTTGCAAAGGAAATCTGCACTACAATGAAGTCTCACTTCCCCCCCCCCCCGGTCAAAAGGGCCATCTGAAAAAAGTGTAAAATCCAGAAAGGCAGAACAGGCCACGGAGAACTGGGAGCATTGTTATGCTGATGGGCGGGATGTAAATTCCCAACAGCCGCTCTGTAGAAGTGTATGGTGTTTCCTGAAACATCTAAAAAACAAAGCAACAGAGCCTAGGGCACTTCCACTTATGGTCCTATAGCTTAGGGAAATTAAAATCAAAAAGACACAGCCACCCCAAAATTTGGGACGGCTCTTTTTACAGGAATCTCTTCTGCGGCACAAGTTAAATATCCCAGAGAGCAAATAATGGATAAAGAAGTTGCGGTACTTATGTACAACAGAATACCACTCAGCAATGTAATCTATGTCACCAGGCCCGTACCAGCATAATGCGTGGATTGAGGCACGATGATTCTAAGTGAAATAAGTCACACAGAAAAAGAAACATCATAAGGTATCACTAATACATGGAATGTGAACTTGGCTACACATGAACTGAATTACAAAACAGAACAGGGTCTCAAATTTAGAAAACCAACTTATGCTTGCTTAAGGGGGAAGGTGAGTTGGGGTGCTGCATAAAAGCAGAGTTTGAAATTAGCACAGATACCGTTCCATAAGCCAAATATGTAATAGACAAGACCTACCCCTTGCTCAACGAAATGGATTCAACAATGAGGTATCACCTCACACCTGGTAGAATAGGCATCATAGAAAATCTACAAACAAAAAATGCTGGAAAGGGTGTGGAGAAAAGGAACCCTCTTCCACTATTGTTGGGAATATAAATTGATACAGTCATTATGGAGAACAATATGGAATTTCTTAAGAAACTAACAATAGAATTACCATATGATACAGCAATCCCAGTACTGGACATATACCCAGACAAAACCATAAATCAAAAAGAGTCATTCACCGCAATGTTCATTGCATCACTATTTACAATATCGAGGTAATGGAAGCAACCTAAATGCCCACAGACAGACGAATGCATAAAGCTGTGGTACATATATAAAATGGAATATTACTAAGCCATGAAAAGGAATGAAATTGGGTCATTTGTAGAGACGTCGATGGATCTAGAGACTGTCATACAGAGTGAAGTAAGTCAGAAAGAGAAAAACAAATCTGGTATATTCATGCATATATGTGGAACCTAGAAAAACTGTACAGATTAACCATTTTGCAAGGCATAAATAGAGCAACAGATGTAGACAACAAACGTATGGACAACAAGGGGGGAAAGCTGTTGGGGGGGTGGTGGTGGGAGGAGTTGAGAGACTGGGATTGGCATGTATACATTTATATGTATAAAATAGATAACCAATAAGAACCTGCTGTATAAAAATATAAAATAAAATTCAAAATTAAAAAGAAATAAAATTTAAAAAATAAAACAGAAAAAACAATTATTCCCTGCACATACATGTATTTATATGAATAAATTATTTCCATGCTTATATCTGTAAATACAAAAAAGAGGAATAAAATCTACCTTGAACCAAAAACGAAAAAGAGAAAAAAACACAGAACCCACCAGTTACACAGAGGAAAACCGTATCAGGGCACTTGCTCCAGTTGTAAACAATTCTGAAGTTGGTCAGTGGTGGGGAATCGTCTCCCATTCAGCCAGCAGCCCCCACGCAACAAGCGTCCTCATTGCAAAGCTGGGGCACCGTGCCGAGGCATCTGTGAGTAAACGTGAGCTGAGCCCCAGGCCAGTTGCTGCTGAACTATTCCCACCCGTCCCAGGTAAAACACCTGAATATATACAAGGACTTGAAAGCCTAGAGGAAGGGCCATAGAGCCACACGAGTGACAGCATGCCGGCCGACTTGGTGCCTGCAGGCCAGCCAGGATGGTCCTGGCCCTGGGTGCTCTTCTGGAAGATTTCCATTTCCCTGCCTGAGATACCCGTCCTGTCCCTGCCCCCACTGCTTTTTTCCTTCCTCACCTCTGCCCAGGGAGAAATTCCAGCAGCAGGTATGGGTGACACATCCTCTTCTTTAGCAGGTGGCAGCCTGGCAACTGCTGCAGAAAGTCCAGCAGAGCCCCACTCACACTGGGCCACCCACAAAGCCGTGGCCTCTCACTCCCTCCCACCAGCCCAGCCCCGAGACTGCTGACAGGGCAGAGAAAATGGCGTCAGGCACGGCTGCAGGGGCTCTTGCTGCCTGGAGTGGTATTTATATTTATCTCAACCCAGGCACACCTGGGGAGGGCTGGCCGGCACGGTAAGGCTGCCCAGGTCAGCCAATCATCACCCCTCAGGGGCTCACAGTTGCAGAAAATGGAACTTGCTGAACCGGCCAGGTCCAAGGAACAGGTGTGGGCTCCTGAGAGTCAGGATAGACAAGGGGCTGCAGCTTTGGCTTGTTTTCTAATCATTTTATCTGGCCCATGAGTGGGAGACAACTTCAAGAAAACCCTCTCCTAATGAGAGGAACCCAGGAGTCAGGGAAAGGAGGGGTGGGTGGTGGTTGGAGACAGAGGCCTGGTGCCCCGGGTGCAGTGGAAGTCTCTGGAAGACCAGGTGGAGGGAGGCCTCACGGAGTGATGCCCAGGGTCACAGACCTGTCGCAGCTGCTGTTTGTTAGTTCAAGTCCTGCTCTGAGGTGCTCTGTGTCAGCTCTGAGCGACAGGTGAGCTGGGGGTGCTCTGCAATGAGGGCTATGTGCACGGTTCCTGTGTGCCCAGCCCTGCCACGGTACCTGCAAGGGTAGCTCTGTATCCTGGGAGGGGCCTGATCACAAGAGCCCCGTGGGCTGGGGTGGGGGTGGGGTACCTGCCCAGGTGAGCTCCATATTCTGCGATTGCTCTGACCACGAGAGCCCCATGGGCTGCTGGGGACCTGGTAAAGGATGTCAGGACAGTCAGTGAAGCCACCGAGGATATACCTCCAGTTGCTCCTAATTCCTACACCCTGCTGGTCATTCTACCAACCACCAGGACATGGTATTCTGTATTAGTCTTCAATGATGCCTTCTTTTGTATTCCATTAGTCCCAGAGTCACAAGAAATTTTGGCTTGTGAGTGGCAGGACTCAACATACAACTAAAACAATACTTCCGGGCCGTCTGGCCCCAAGGGTGCAAAAATTCCCACACCGTCTTTGGGGAAAGCTTAGCTAAAGACCTAAAAGTTCTACCTCTGGAAAAGGAAACCCTCCTTCAATATGCAGATGACATTCTGATCGCCAGCCCTACTAAGGAGGCCTCTGAACTACCAAGCCAATAAAGGATAGAAGTTGTCCAAGAAAAAGCTCAAATATCACAGACTGCGGTGACCTGCCTGGGCTTCATTCTCACACAAGGTCAGAGAAGCCCATCCCAGGAAAGGGAAGAAACCATTTTCAGCCTTACCCCTTTCTAAAACTAGAAGACAGCTTAGGGGTTCCTGGGGAGGCCAGGGTTTGCTGCTTCTGGATCCCTAACTACAGTCTACTAGCTGGGCCTCTATATGAAACACTGAAAGGAAAAGATGATGATCCTTTTGAATAGAATCCAGAAGTGGCCTTTCAAGAATGGAAAGAGCAGTCAATTCAGACCCTTGCCCTGGAACTCCCTAATTTAGCTAAACCCTTTGACCTTTACATTCCCGGTGAAAGGTGAATCGCCATTGGAGAATTAGTGCAAAAACTGGGACCACTTGAAATGGAACAATGCAAGAATGCCATCCAGGTAGGATAAACTACGGTCACTAAGGAGCTTGGCCCACTGCCACATCTGGCCAAGATACTGGCGGTATCTAAAAACCTGGAAATCAGCAGCCCAAAAGGCCACCTCCCTCCTACGGGAAAAGGACCCCACGTGGTGATCCTAACCACCAACCATGCCCTGAAGTTGCAGGGTTCGCTCCGTGGGCACACCGACCTCGAGTGAGGAGGCCCTCCAACTCCAACATCCAGAGAGATAACCGGGGGCAACAGGGCACCATGACGACTCGTGTGAACATCACTTGACCTGGAGTTTCTCTCATAAAACAACAAGAGTGTGTCCCAAAAGAGTAGACTACTGCTTGCAGGACTTACTGCACCCAGAGGGGAGCTAATAATCTTGGCGGGGGAACAGTATACCACACTGTCACCATAGAAAAGCCTACAGACACCGTGATGATGGTGGCCAATAAGACCGGCTGGACTCCTGTTTACTTCAAAAGGCTGTTGACTCAGTAGCCATCATGGTCCTTATCACCACTGACCCTGGACTGTCTGGGAGTTGAGCGGGCAGGGCTCTGACACCTGGTGCTGTTTGTACGTTAATTCAGGGGCCTAATTGAAGAAAGCGCAGACTACTGGTCAGAGCATCTAGGCTGGCAGAAACGGTCAGCCTAAGGTGGCCGAACAAATGTGGGGCGGGGTGAAACCGGCCCCCACAGCGTCTCTGCACATCTCTTTCCTGGACCCTTAAAGGTCATTAGAATCTATAACACTTCCAATGCTGGTGCTCAGGTGGACGAGCAGGGAGGCAGGGGTCCTGGGGACAATCAACGTCACCGGGAGGCTGCTGGGGAGAAGCTCTGACCCTCGCCCCAGGGTATGAGGGCTCCCAACTCAGCACTCAGCAGTTACAGAAGAAGGGTCTGCACCCTCAGCACTCCAAGAATGAGGAACGGGACAAAAGGCAGAGGAGGGGTTTGTCCCCAGCAAAGCCCATTAAAAATCCCTGGGAGATAAAAATAGAATCTGGGCAATAAAGTCAAGTCTAACCTTTTTTATCCTTTGTGCTTTGTCTAATTTCACGTGCTCCTAGGGTCCCGCATGCAGAGGTTCCACACCCGGCACTTCAGACCAGATTTCCTAGTGCAGAATGGCTGGGTCGACACCTCAGCTCCTGGGGCCCAGTGCAGACTCCACGATATAGAGCCTGAGCTACAGCCAACCCGGCCCTCGAGAGCTCTGCCGCCTCCCTCCCTCCCACTGACTCTGACAGGATCTCTACACAGCAGCCCAGCCCACAGCCCACGGGGTAGTGCATGCTCTCACCTCTCCATTCTCTGATCAAAATATAAAGTTTCCTTTGCTTGTGAACCAAACTCAGTCTCGATCTGTTGGCCCCAATGACACTGGGCAGGGGGACACTTGTTGGGGTCCACTCTGGAGGATCAGTAACAGAAATTGAGACTATTGTAACCTCAATGAACAGATGTGTGAGCCAAACTGTAGTTAACATAGAACAGTGTATAAGGCTCGGGTAAAATAAGATGTTTCTAACACTTCCATTTGATATTTCCATCACTTTTTATAAGCAAGTTCAGTGAAAAGGTTTGTCTTATTTGTCAGGTCAATATTAGAGAAACGAAGTGATTTCTTTCCAAGGATGTACATCTAATAATCTTGGTTAAACCTTCAATCTTGTTTTAAATGCTTTTCCATTGAAAATGATACCTCTCTTTCAGCTCCCCCATTTCTGAGAAGTATAAAATCTTATAATTTATTATTACCAAAGGGGAAAGGTGGGAGGAGGGATAAATTAACAGTTTGGAATTAACACATACACACTGCTATGTATAAAATAGATCATCAACAAGGAACTACTGTATAGCACAGGGAACTACACTCAACATTTTGCAATAACCTATAAGGGGAAATAATCTGAAAAAGAATAGATATTTTTATTGACATCATCTATCAATGATAGTTAAATTGTAGCCTAAGGGAAGCTGGTGGTGAGTGCTTCTGACCCTGAAGACTTCAATCATCTAAAGTTTGGACTCTGCCTACTTCCCAAGGCCCTTAATGAACATATGTGTAGCCGTAGCTTAAAAACTTCCCCAGTTTGGGTTTCGGGGAGACACTGATTTTGAAAAAGCCCTGGTGTTCTCCTTACATGAATGGGACTCTTCCTACTGCTAAAACATGTCTGTCACACCCAGAGGATGGTATACCGTCTGATCGGGAAGAGTTTGAAAAAGGCATCTCATCTCCTCATCTCCTGGTGCTCGAGTTCACCCCTCCAGCGTCTTTACTAACAGTCTCCCCACTTGGAGATGTCAGCACTGTCAACATCCTGTTGCGTACAGTTTGGAATTTGTCCAGAGGATGAAGCGGAAGGATGAGGAACAATGAGAGACAAGTCCTAGGTGTTCAGACAGGCACATGTCACTCTAATTTCCAATCAGGAAGACGAATTGACCAAAGGCTAGGGTTGCCCATGGAAACAGTATAGAGCTTGAGGAAATCCCACTGCTTTGTGGCCAGTTCCCATAAACACAAGTTGAACAATGGAACTCAGGGGCAGTAAAATTCACAAAACTGCAGAGTTGAAAATATCCATCACTGAAAAATGTCTTGAGGAAAGTCAGAGAAAAGGACTTGTAAGCAAGGGAGAATGGCAGGAAAGGGATTTGAGGAGGTAGAAAGGACTCGCCATTAAGCACAAGAAAAGGAGCTGAACATTGCCAACATTGCCAACATTGCAGTTGGCCAAAAAGGGTGTATGCGTTTTTTTCTGTATATATTCAAGAAAAGGGCATACACTTTTTTAGCCAACCAAACAGGTGGGCACTGGAAGTCAATACTACAAAAGATATCACTTCGCATCAGTCAGAAGAGCCATCCTCATAAAGCATAAACAACAGAAATGCAGGACAGGGCAACGAGAAGAGGGAGCCCTGTGAGACTTATAGTGGAAATGTATATTGCCAACGGCCATTCTGGAGAAGTGTATTGTGTTTACTAAAGCATCTAAAAAATGAGCTACAGAGCATAGGGCACTTGCACTCATGGGCGTATATCTTGGGAAAAACAAAAATCGAGAGGACACAGGCACCCCAATGTTTACCCCCTCTCTGTTTAAAAGATCCTCGACTAGGATATAACTTAAATGTCTCTGGAGGGAAAAAATGGGTAGAGATGTGGTACTTAGGTAGAGTGGAATATTATTCAGCCTGGAAATCAATGAAATATGGCCAGTTGTAACAACTCCGGAGGAGTTACGTATGATCATTCTAAGTGACAGAATTCAAAAAGAAAAAGACACATATCATAAGATATCACTTAAAGGTGGAATCCAAAATGGCTACACATGAAATAAATTACAAAACAAAAACATAGTCAAATATGTAGAAAACACGCATAAGGCTGCTAAACGGGAAAGGTGGGGAGGGGTGAGGCATCATCCAGGAGGTTGAAATTAGCAAAGATACCATTCCAAATACCAAACTGATAATCAACAAGGCCTACACGGTAGCTAAAAGAACTGCACTCAGCACACTCAAGTCACCGGAAAAGAATATATACGACTGGTAAGAATCTGAAAAAGAATTTATTGATGACTCTCTGTACGTGAATCAAGTGGATGTACAGCAGCAAGAAACAGAGCTTTGAAAATCAGCTGTAACCAATATAGTAATAAATTGAAAAAAATAAACGACAGAGAGACAGAGAAAACCTCTTACAACTTTTCCTCAGGGACGGTGATGCAACATGGATTGAACACATCTAGACCCACAGCAGGATGAGACATAAGGCTGGAAACTGTTTGCGCTAAGAGAAATGTGAGGTTGGGTGAGGAAATGCACACCCTTTAAAGTAATACTACCTGGTACCCATTCAATGGGTCCCAAATCTGCAGGTTCAAGGGATCTTCCTACAGCTAAAACATGCATGGAAAACCCAGAGGACTGTACACCATGTGATCGGGAGATGTGTCTAAAATGCACCTCATTTATCCTCTCCTGGTGCTCCTGTTCACCATTCCAGCCATGTTACTTAGAATCTCCCCACTTGGAGAATCAGCACATTTAAACTTCTGTTTCACACATTTTGCAAATTGTGAGGAGGATGAACGGGAAGAGGGGGAACCAATGAGAGAATAGTTGTAGGGGTTTGGACGGGCACATATCACTCTAATTTCCCATTAAGAATAAGAATTAAAGAAAGGCTCAGCCTGCCTTGCCGGAGCCAAAATAGGGCCTGAAGCAATCCTGCGGGTTTGAGGACAGCTCACAAAAGAGCAACTTAAAAAATGGAGCTCAGGGTCACTGCAATTCACAAACCTGCAGAGTTATAAATGAAAACTAATGTCCAAAAATATGTTGAGGTAAGGCAAAGAAGAGGATCTGAATGCAAGACAGAATTGCAAGAAACAGATTTCAAGAGATAGATTGGACTCGTCTTTAACGCACATGAAAAGCGGCAGAATTTCGACAATGATGCAGTTGGCCCAAAAGGGCGTATGCGTTTTTTCCTGATTATATCCAGGAAAAAACGCATACGCACTTTATGGGCAACGAAGCAAGTAAGCAATGCAAATGTGCACAACAAAGAAGTCTCACTTCCCACCGGTCAAAAGGGCCATCCTAAAAAAGTGTAAAATCCAGAAAGGCAGGACAGGCCATGGAGAACTGGGAGCCTTGTTATGCTGATGGGCGGGATGTAAATTGCCAACAGACACTCGGGAGAAGTGTATGGTGTTTCCTGAAACATCTAAAAAACAAAGCAACAGAGCCTAGGGCACTTCCACTTATGGTCCTATAGCTTAGGGAAATTAAAATCAAAAAGATACAGCCACCCCAATGTTTGGGACGCCTCTGTTTACAAGAACCTCGTTTACCGTACAAGTTCAATATCACAGAAAGTGAAAAATGGATAAAGAACTTGTGGTACTTACGTACAATGCAGTATCACTCAGCAGTGAAATCTATGTCATCAGGCCTGTAGCAGCACAATGAGTGGATTCAGGTACGATGATTCTAACTGAAATAAGTCACACAGAAATAGAAACATCATAAGATATCAGTAATACACGGAATGTAAACTTGGCTACACAGGAACTGAATTACAGAACAGAACAGGGTCTCAAATTT
This sequence comes from Globicephala melas, assembly GCF_963455315.2. Classification (NCBI taxonomy): domain Eukaryota; kingdom Metazoa; phylum Chordata; class Mammalia; order Artiodactyla; family Delphinidae; genus Globicephala; species Globicephala melas. Next base: position 655,359 of record NW_027207277.1, on the reverse strand, counting down.
AGAAAACCAACTTATGCTTGCTTAAGGGGAAAGGTGAGTTGGGGTGCTGCATAAAACCAGAGATTGAAATGAGCACAGATAAAGTTCCTTAAGCCAAATATGGAATAGACAAGAGCTACTCCTTGCTCAACGAAATGGACTCAACACCGCATATTAAACGCCTAAGAGTGTACCTGACTCTTAAGTATCTTAAAACCTATGGATTGCTATGTCTCCGAAAGAGAATCAAGCATGTGTACAGGGACATAAACGCAGCAGTGATAGGATTGGAGAGGTTCGGTGAGCAAATGAAGACCCTTTGAAGTCATATTGCATGGTACCCATTCCACGGGTTTCAACTACCCAGGTTTAAGGTATTCTTCCTTCAGCTAAAACATGCATGTGGAACCTAGAGTATGATCAACCATGTGATCGGGAGACGTGTTCAAATATGTCTCAGTTTTCGTACCCTGGTACTCGGGTGCAACATTCCAGACGCTTTACTAACACTCTCCCGACTTGGAGAGTCAGTCCCTTTAACCTCCTGTTTGGCCCAGTTTGCAATTTCTGCGGAAGATGAACAGGAATAGCGAGAACCAATGAGAGACTAGCTGGAGGTGTCTGGACGGGCAAATTTAACTCTCATTTCCCACCAGGAAGAGGAAATAACCAAAGGCTCAGCGTGCCGTGCCGGAACCAGATTAGGGCCTGAAGCCATCCTGCGGTGTTGCGGCCAGCTCACAAGAAAACGAGTTGAAGAAAGGAGCTCAGGGGCACTGTAATTCACAAACCTGCAGAGTTATAAATGACAACTATCGTCCAAAAATATACTGAAGTAAGGCTGCCAAGAGGACTTGAAAGCGGGGCAGAATTGCAGGAAACCGATTTCAGGAGGTAGACTGGAATTGCATTGAAAGCATAGGAAAAGAGGCAGAACGTCCACAATGATGCACTTGGCCAAAAAGGGCGTATGCGTTTTTTCCTGAATATATTCAGGAAAAAACGCATACGCCCTTTTTGGCCAACCAAGCAAGCTTGCAAAGGAAATCTGCACTACAATGAAGTCTCACTTCCCCCCGGTCAAAAGGGCCATCTGAAAAAAGTGTAAAATCCAGAAAGGCAGGACAGGCCATGGAGAACTGGGAGCCTTGTTATGCTGATGGGCGGGATGTAAATTGCCAACAGACACTCGGGAGAAGTGTATGGTGTTTCCTGAAACATCTAAAAAACAAAGCAACAGAGCCTAGGGCACTTCCACTTATGGTCCTATAGCTTAGGGAAATTAAAATCAAAAAGATACAGCCACCCCAATGTTTGGGACGCCTCTGTTTACAAGAACCTCGTTTACCGTACAAGTTCAATATCACAGAAAGTGAAAAATGGATAAACAACTTGTGGTACTTACGTACAATGCAGTATCACTCAGCAATGAAATCTATGTCATCAGGCCCGTAGCAGCATAATGAGTGGATTCAGGTACGATGATTCTAACTGAAATAAGTCACACAGAAAAAGAAACATCATAAGATATCACTAACACACGGAATGTAAACTTGGCTACACAGGAACTGAATTACAGAACAGAACAGGGTCTCAAATTTAGAAAACCAACTTATGCTTGTTTAAGGGGAAAGGTGAGTTGGGGTGCTGCATAAAACCAGAGATTGAAATGAGCACAGATAAAGTTCCTTAAGCCAAATATGGAATAGACAAGAGCTACTCCTTGCTTAACGAAATGGACTCAACACCGCATATTAAACGCCTAAGAATGTACCTGACTCTTAAGTATCTTAAAACCTATGGATTGCTATGTCTCCGAAAGAGAATCAAGCATGTGTACAGGGACATAAACGCAGCAGTGATAGGATTGGAGAGGTTCGGTGAGCAAATGAAGACCCTTTGAAGTCATATTGCATGGTACCCATTCCACGGGTTTCAACTACCCAGGTTTAAGGTATTCTTCCTTCAGCTAAAACATGCATGTGGAACCTAGAGTATGATCAACCATGTGATCGGGAGACGTGTTCAAATATGTCTCAGTTTTCGTACCCTGGTACTCGGGTGCAACATTCCAGACGCTTTACTAACACTCTCCCGACTTGGAGAGTCAGTCCCTTTAACCTCCTGTTTGGCCCAGTTTGCAATTTCTGCGGAAGATGAACAGGAATAGCGAGAACCAATGAGAGACTAGCTGGAGGTGTCTGGACGGGCAAATTTAACTCTCATTTCCCACCAGGAAGAGGAAATAACCAAAGGCTCAGCGTGCCGTGCCGGAACCAGATTAGGGCCTGAAGCCATCCTGCGGTGTTGCGGCCAGCTCACAAGAAAGCGAGTTGAAGAAAGGAGCTCAGGGGCACTGTAATTCACAAACCTGCAGAGTTATAAATGACAACTATCGTCCAAAAACATACTGAAGTAAGGCTGCCAAGAGGACTTGAAAGCGGGGCAGAATTGCAGGAAACCGATTTCAGGAGGTAGACTGGAATTGCATTGAAAGCATAGGAAAAGAGGCAGAACGTCCACAATGATGCACTTGGCCAAAAAGGGCGTATGCGTTTTTTCCTGAATATATTCAGGAAAAAACGCATACGCCCTTTTTGGCCAACCAAGCAAGCTTGCAAAGGAAATGTGCACTACAATGAAGTCTCACTTCCCCCCGGTCAAAAGGGCCATCTGAAAAAAGTGTAAAATCCAGAAAGGCAGGACAGGCCATGGAGAACTGGGAGCCTTGTTATACTGATGGGCGGGATGTAAATTGCCAACAGACACTCGGGAGAAGTGTATGGTGTTTCCTGAAACATCTAAAAAACAAAGCAACAGAGCCTAGGGCACTTCCACTTATGGTCCTATAGCTTAGGGAAATTAAAATCCAAAAGATACAGCCACCCCAATGTTTGGGACGCCTCTGTTTACAAGAACCTCGTTTACCGTACAAGTTCAATATCACAGAAAGTGAAAAATGGATAAAGAACTTGTGGTACTTACGTACAATGCAGTATCACTCAGCAGTGAAATCTATGTCATCAGGCCCGTAGCAGCACAATGAGTGGATTCAGGTACGATGATTCTAACTGAAATAAGTCACACAGAAAAAGAAACATCATAAGATATCACTAATACACGGAATGTAAACTTGGCTACACAGGAACTGAATTACAGAACAGAACAGGGTCTCAAATTTAGAAAACCAACTTATGCTTGTTTAAGGGGAAAGGTGAGTTGGGGTGCTGCATAAAACCAGAGATTGAAATGAGCACAGATAAAGTTCCTTAAGCCAAATATGGAATAGACAAGAGCTACTCCTTGCTCAACGAAATGGACTCAACACCGCATATTAAACGCCTAAGAATGTACCTGACTCTTAAGTATCTTAAAACCTATGGATTGCTATGTCTCCGAAAGAGAATCAAGCATGTGTACAGGGACATAAACGCAGCAGTGATAGGATTGGAGAGGTTCGGTGAGCAAATGAAGACCCTTTGAAGTCATATTGCATGGTACCCATTCCACGGGTTTCAACTACCCAGGTTTAAGGTATTCTTCCTTCAGCTAAAACATGCATGTGGAACCTAGAGTATGATCAACCGTGTGATCGGGAGACGTGTTCAAATATGTCTCAGTTTTCGTACCCTGGTACTCGGGTGCAACATTCCAGACGCTTTACTAACACTCTCCCGACTTGGAGAGTCAGTCCCTTTAACCTCCTGTTTGGCCCAGTTTGCAATTTCTGCGGAAGATGAACAGGAATAGCGAGAACCAATGAGAGACTAGCTGGAGGTGTCTGGACGGGCAAATTTAACTCTCATTTCCCACCAGGAAGAGGAAATAACCAAAGGCTCAGCGTGCCGTGCCGGAACCAGATTAGGGCCTGAAGCCATCCTGCGGTGTTGCGGCCAGCTCACAAGAAAGCGAGTTGAAGAAAGGAGCTCAGGGGCACTGTAATTCACAAACCTGCAGAGTTATAAATGACAGCTATCGTCCAAAAATATACTGAAGTAAGGCTGCCAAGAGGACTTGAAAGCGGGGCAGAATTGCAGGAAACCGATTTCAGGAGGTAGACTGGAATTGCATCGAAAGCATAGGAAAAGAGGCAGAACGTCCACAATGATGCACTTGGCCAAAAAGGGCGTATGCGTTTTTTCCTGAATATATTCAGGAAAAAACGCATACGCCCTTTTTGGCCAACCAAGCAAGCTTGCAAAGGAAATCTGCACTACAATGAAGTCTCACTTCCCCCCGGTCAAAAGGGCCATCTGAAAAATGTGTAAAATCCAGAAAGGCAGGACAGGCCATGGAGAACTGGGAGCCTTGTTATGCTGATGGGCGGGATGTAAATTGCCAACAGACACTCGGGAGAAGTGTATGGTGTTTCCTGAAACATCTAAAAAACAAAGCAACAGAGCCTAGGGCACTTCCACTTATGGTCCTATAGCTTAGGGAAATTAAAATCAAAAAGATACAGCCACCCCAATGTTTGGGACGCCTCTGTTTACAAGAACCTCGTTTACCGTACAAGTTCAATATCACAGAAAGTGAAAAATGGATAAAGAACTTGTGGTACTTACATACAATGCAGTATCACTCAGCAGTGAAATCTATGTCATCAGGCCCGTAGCAGCACAATGAGTGGATTCAGGTACGATGATTCTAACTGAAATAAGTCACACAGAAAAAGAAACATCATAAGATATCAGTAATACACGGAATGTAAACTTGGCTACACAGGAACTGAATTACAGAACAGAACAGGGTCTCAAATTTAGAAAACCAACTTATGCTTGTTTAAGGGGAAAGGTGAGTTGGGGTGCTGCATAAAACCAGAGATTGAAATGAGCACAGATAAAGTTCCTTAAGCCAAATATGGAATAGACAAGAGCTACACCTTGCTCAACGAAATGGACTCAACACCGCATATTAAACGTCTAAGAGTGTACCTGACTCTTAAGTATCTTAAAACCTATGGATTGCTATGTCTCCGAAAGAGAATCAAGCATGTGTACAGGGACATAAACGCAGCAGTGATAGGATTGGAGAGGTTCGGTGAGCAAATGAAGACCCTTTGAAGTCATATTGCATGGTACCCATTCCACGGGTTTCAACTACCCAGGTTTAAGGTATTCTTCCTTCAGCTAAAACATGCATGTGGAACCTAGAGTATGATCAACCATGTGATCGGGAGACGTGTTCAAATATGTCTCAGTTTTCGTACCCTGGTACTCGGGTGCAACATTCCAGACGCTTTACTAACACTCTCCCGACTTGGAGAGTCAGTCCCTTTAACCTCCTGTTTGGCCCAGTTTGCAATTTCTGCGGAAGATGAACAGGAATAGCGAGAACCAATGAGAGACTAGCTGGAGGTGTCTGGACGGGCAAATTTAACTCTCATTTCCCACCAGGAAGAGGAAATAACCAAAGGCTCAGCGTGCCGTGCCGGAACCAGATTAGGGCCTGAAGCCATCCTGCGGTGTTGCGGCCAGCTCACAAGAAAACGAGTTGAAGAAAGGAGCTCAGGGGCACTGTAATTCACAAACCTGCAGAGTTATAAATGACAACTATCGTCCAAAAATATACTGAAGTAAGGCTGCCAAGAGGACTTGAAAGCGGGGCAGAATTGCAGGAAACCGATTTCAGGAGGTAGACTGGAATTGCATCGAAAGCATAGGAAAAGAGGCAGAACGTCCACAATGATGCACTTGGCCAAAAAGGGTGTATGCGTTTTTTCCTGAATATATTCAGGAAAAAACGCATACGCCCTTTTTGGCCAACCAAGCAAGCTTGCAAAGGAAATCTGCACTACAATGAAGTCTCACTTCCCCCCGGTCAAAAGGGCCATCTGAAAAAAGTGTAAAATCCAGAAAGGCAGGACAGGCCATGGAGAACTGGGAGCCTTGTTATGCTGATGGGCGGGATGTAAATTGCCAACAGACACTCGGGAGAAGTGTATGGTGTTTCCTGAAACATCTAAAAAACAAAGCAACAGAGCCTAGGGCACTTCCACTTATGGTCCTATAGCTTAGGGAAATTAAAATCAAAAAGATACAGCCACCCCAATGTTTGAGACGCCTCTGTTTACAAGAACCTCGTTTACCGTACAAGTTCAATATCACAGAAAGTGAAAAATGGATAAAGAACTTGTGGTACTTACGTACAATGCAGTATCACTCAGCAGTGAAATCTATGTCATCAGGCCCGTAGCAGCACAATGAGTGGATTCAGGTACGATGATTCTAACTGAAATAAGTCACACAGAAAAAGAAACATCATAAGATATCAGTAATACACGGAATGTAAACTTGGCTACACAGGAACTGAATTACAGAACAGAACAGTGTCTCAAATTTAGAAAACCAACTTATGCTTCTTTAAGGGGAAAGGTGAGTTGGGGTGCTGCATAAAACCAGAGATTGAAATGAGCACAGATAAAGTTCCTTAAGCCAAATATGGAATAGACAAGAGCTACTCCTTGCTCAACGAAATGGACTCAACACCGCATATTAAACGCCTAAGAGTGTACCTGACTCTTAAGTATCTTAAAACCTATGGATTGCTATGTCTCCGAAAGAGAATCAAGCATGTGTACAGGGACATAAACGCAGCAGTGATAGGATTGGAGAGGTTCGGTGAGCAAATGAAGACCCTTTGAAGTCATATTGCATGGTACCCATTCCACGGGTTTCAACTACCCAGGTTTAAGGTATTCTTCCTTCAGCTAAAACATGCATGTGGAACCTAGAGTATGATCAACCATGTGATCGGGAGACGTGTTCAAATATGTCTCAGTTTTCGTACCCTGGTACTCGGGTGCAACATTCCAGACGCTTTACTAACACTCTCCCGACTTGGAGAGTCAGTCCCTTTAACCTCCTGTTTGGCCCAGTTTGCAATTTCTGCGGAAGATGAACAGGAATAGCGAGAACCAATGAGAGACTAGCTGGAGGTGTCTGGACGGGCAAATTTAACTCTCATTTCCCACCAGGAAGAGGAAATAACCAAAGGCTCAGCGTGCCGTGCCGGAACCAGATTAGGGCCTGAAGCCATCCTGCGGTGTTGCGGCCAGCTCACAAGAAAACGAGTTGAAGAAAGGAGCTCAGGGGCACTGTAATTCACAAACCTGCAGAGTTATAAATGACAACTATCGTCCAAAAACATACTGAAGTAAGGCTGCCAAGAGGACTTGAAAGCGGGGCAGAATTGCAGGAAACCGATTTCAGGAGGTAGACTGGAATTGCATTGAAAGCATAGGAAAAGAGGCAGAACGTCCACAATGATGCACTTGGCCAAAAAGGGCGTATGCGTTTTTTCCTGAATATATTCAGGAAAAAACGCATACGCCCTTTTTGGCCAACCAAGCAAGCTTGCAAAGGAAATGTGCACTACAATGAAGTCTCACTTCCCCCCGGTCAAAAGGGCCATCTGAAAAAAGTGTAAAATCCAGAAAGGCAGGACAGGCCATGGAGAACTGGGAGCCTTGTTATGCTGATGGGCGGGATGTAAATTGCCAACAGACACTCGGGAGAAGTGTATGGTGTTTCCTGAAACATCTAAAAAACAAAGCAACAGAGCCTAGGGCACTTCCACTTATGGTCCTATAGCTTAGGGAAATTAAAATCCAAAAGATACAGCCACCCCAATGTTTGGGACGCCTCTGTTTACAAGAACCTCGTTTACCGTACAAGTTCAATATCACAGAAAGTGAAAAATGGATAAAGAACTTGTGGTACTTACGTACAATGCAGTATCACTCAGCAGTGAAATCTATGTCATCAGGCCCGTAGCAGCACAATGAGTGGATTCAGGTACGATGATTCTAACTGAAATAAGTCACACAGAAAAAGAAACATCATAAGATATCACTAATACACGGAATGTAAACTTGGCTACACAGGAACTGAATTACAGAACAGAACAGGGTCTCAAATTTAGAAAACCAACTTATGCTTGTTTAAGGGTAAAGGTGAGTTGGGGTGCTGCATAAAACCAGAGATTGAAATGAGCACAGATAAAGTTCCTTAAGCCAAATATGGAATAGACAAGAGCTACTCCTTGCTCAACGAAATGGACTCAACACCGCATATTAAACGCCTAAGAGTGTACCTGACTCTTAAGTATCTTAAAACCTATGGATTGCTATGTCTCCGAAAGAGAATCAAGCATGTGTACAGGGACATAAACGCAGCAGTGATAGGATTGGAGAGGTTCGGTGAGCAAATGAAGACCCTTTGAAGTCATATTGCATGGTACCCATTCCACGGGTTTCAACTACCCAGGTTTAAGGTATTCTTCCTTCAGCTAAAACATGCATGTGGAACCTAGAGTATGATCAACCATGTGATCGGGAGACGTGTTCAAATATGTCTCAGTTTTCGTACCCTGGTACTCGGGTGCAACATTCCAGACGCTTTACTAACACTCTCCCGACTTGGAGAGTCAGTCCCTTTAACCTCCTGTTTGGCCCAGTTTGCAATTTCTGCGGAAGATGAACAGGAATAGCGAGAACCAATGAGAGACTAGCTGGAGGTGTCTGGACGGGCAAATTTAACTCTCATTTCCCACCAGGAAGAGGAAATAACCAAAGGCTCAGCGTGCCGTGCCGGAACCAGATTAGGGCCTGAAGCCATCCTGCGGTGTTGCGGCCAGCTCACAAGAAAGCGAGTTGAAGAAAGGAGCTCAGGGGCACTGTAATTCACAAACCTGCAGAGTTATAAATGACAACTATCGTCCAAAAATATACTGAAGTAAGGCTGCCAAGAGGACTTGAAAACGGGGCAGAATTGCAGGAAACCGATTTCAGGAGGTAGACTGGAATTGCATCGAAAGCATAGGAAAAGAGGCAGAACGTCCACAATGATGCACTTGGCCAAAAAGGGCGTATGCGTTTTTTCCTGAATATATTCAGGAAAAAACGCATACGCCCTTTTTGGCCAACCAAGCAAGCTTGCAAAGGAAATCTGCACTACAATGAAGTCTCACTTCCCCCCGGTCAAAAGGGCCATCTGAAAAAAGTGTAAAATCCAGAAAGGCAGGACAGGCCATGGAGAACTGGGAGCCTTGTTATGCTGATGGGCGGGATGTAAATTGCCAACAGACACTCGGGAGAAGTGTATGGTGTTTCCTGACACATCTAAAAAACAAAGCAACAGAGCCTAGGGCACTTCCACTTATGGTCCTATAGCTTAGGGAAATTAAAATCAGAAAGATACAGCCACCCCAATGTTTGGGACGCCTCTGTTTACAAGAACCTCGTTTACCGTACAAGTTCAATATCACAGAAAGTGAAAAATGGATAAAGAACTTGTGGTACTTACGTACAATGCAGTATCACTCAGCAGTGAAATCTATGTCATCAGGCCCGTAGCAGCACAATGAGTGGATTCAGGTACGATGATTCTAACTGAAATAAGTCACACAGAAAAAGAAACATCATAAGATATCAGTAATACACGGAATGTAAACTTGGCTACACAGGAACTGAATTACAGAACAGAACAGGGTCTCAAATTTAGAAAACCAACTTATGCTTGTTTAAGGGGAAAGGTGAGTTGGGGTGCTGCATAAAACCAGAGATTGAAATGAGCACAGATAAAGTTCCTTAAGCCAAATATGGAATAGACAAGAGCTACTCCTTGCTCAACGAAATGGACTCAACACCGCATATTAAACGCCTAAGAGTGTACCTGACTCTTAAGTATCTTAAAACCTATGGATTGCTATGTCTCCGAAAGAGAATCAAGCATGTGTACAGGGACATAAACGCAGCAGTGATAGGATTGGAGAGGTTCGGTGAGCAAATGAAGACCCTTTGAAGTCATATTGCATGGTACCCATTCCACGGGTTTCAACTACCCAGGTTTAAGGTATTCTTCCTTCAGCTAAAACATGCATGTGGAACCTAGAGTATGATCAACCATGTGATCGGGAGACGTGTTCAAATATGTCTCAGTTTTCGTACCCTGGTACTCGGGTGCAACATTCCAGACGCTTTACTAACACTCTCCCGACTTGGAGAGTCAGTCCCTTTAACCTCCTGTTTGGCCCAGTTTGCAATTTCTGCGGAAGATGAACAGGAATAGCGAGAACCAATGAGAGACTAGCTGGAGGTGTCTGGACGGGCAAATTTAACTCTCATTTCCCACCAGGAAGAGGAAATAACCAAAGGCTCAGCGTGCCGTGCCGGAACCAGATTAGGGCCTGAAGCCATCCTGCGGTGTTGCGGCCAGCTCACAAGAAAGCGAGTTGAAGAAAGGAGCTCAGGGGCACTGTAATTCACAAACCTGCAGAGTTATAAATGACAACTATCGTCCAAAAATATACTGAAGTAAGGCTGCCAAGAGGACTTGAAAGCGGGGCAGAATTGCAGGAAACCGATTTCAGGAGGTAGACTGGAATTGCATCGAAAGCATAGGAAAAGAGGCAGAACGTCCACAATGATGCACTTGGCCAAAAAGGGCGTATGCGTTTTTTCCTGAATATATTCAGGAAAAAACGCATACGCCCTTTTTGGCCAACCAAGCAAGCTTGCAAAGGAAATCTGCACTACAATGAAGTCTCACTTCCCCCCGGTCAAAAGGGCCATCTGAAAAAAGTGTAAAATCCAGAAAGGCAGGACAGGCCATGGAGAACTGGGAGCCTTGTTATGCTGATGGGCGGGATGTAAATTGCCAACAGACACTCGGGAGAAGTGTATGGTGTTTCCTGAAACATCTAAAAAACAAAGCAACAGAGCCTAGGGCACTTCCACTTATGGTCCTATAGCTTAGGGAAATTAAAATCAAAAAGATACAGCCACCCCAATGTTTGGGACGCCTCTGTTTACAAGAACCTCGTTTACCGTACAAGTTCAATATCACAGAAAGTGAAAAATGGATAAAGAACTTGTGGTACTTACGTACAATGCAGTATCACTCAGCAGTGAAATCTATGTCATCAGGCCCGTAGCAGCACAATGAGTGGATTCAGGTACGATGATTCTAACTGAAATAAGTCACACAGAAAAAGAAACATCATAAGATATCAGTAATACACGGAATGTAAACTTGGCTACACAGGAACTGAATTACAGAACAGAACAGGGTCTCAAATTTAGAAAACCAACTTATGCTTGTTTAAGGGGAAAGGTGAGTTGGGGTGCTGCATAAAACCAGAGATTGAAATGAGCACAGATAAAGTTCCTTAAGCCAAATATGGAATAGACAAGAGCTACTCCTTGCTCAACGAAATGGACTCAACACCGCATATTAAACGCCTAAGAGTGTACCTGACTCTTAAGTATCTTAAAACCTATGGATTGCTATGTCTCCGAAAGAGAATCAAGCATGTGTACAGGGACATAAACGCAGCAGTGATAGGATTGGAGAGGTTCGGTGAGCAAATGAAGACCCTTTGAAGTCATGTTGCATGGTACCCATTCCACGGGTTTCAACTACCCAGGTTTAAGGTATTCTTCCTTCAGCTAAAACATGCATGTGGAACCTAGAGTATGATCAACCATGTGATCGGGAGACGTGTTCAAATATGTCTCAGTTTTCGTACCCTGGTACTCGGGTGCAACATTCCAGACGCTTTACTAACACTCTCCCGACTTGGAGAGTCAGTCCCTTTAACCTCCTGTTTGGCCCAGTTTGCAATTTCTGCGGAAGATGAACAGGAATAGCGAGAACCAATGAGAGACTAGCTGGAGGTGTCTGGACGGGCAAATTTAACTCTCATTTCCCACCAGGAAGAGGAAATAACCAAAGGCTCAGCGTGCCGTGCCGGAACCAGATTAGGGCCTGAAGCCATCCTGCGGTGTTGCGGCCAGCTCACAAGAAAACGAGTTGAAGAAAGGAGCTCAGGGGCACTGTAATTCACAAACCTGCAGAGTTATAAATGACAACTATCGTCCAAAAATATACTGAAGTAAGGCTGCCAAGAGGACTTGAAAGCGGGGCAGAATTGCAGGAAACCGATTTCAGGAGGTAGACTGGAATTGCATCGAAAGCATAGGAAAAGAGGCAGAACGTCCACAATGATGCACTTGGCCAAAAAGGGTGTATGCGTTTTTTCCTGAATATATTCAGGAAAAAACGCATACGCCCTTTTTGGCCAACCAAGCAAGCTTGCAAAGGAAATCTGCACTACAATGAAGTCTCACTTCCCCCCGGTCAAAAGGGCCATCTGAAAAAAGTGTAAAATCCAGAAAGGCAGGACAGGCCATGGAGAACTGGGAGCCTTGTTATGCTGATGGGCGGGATGTAAATTGCCAACAGACACTCGGGAGAAGTGTATGGTGTTTCCTGAAACATCTAAAAAACAAAGCAACAGAGCCTAGGGCACTTCCACTTATGGTCCTATAGCTTAGGGAAATTAAAATCCAACAGATACAGCCACCCCAATGTTTGGGACGCCTCTGTTTACAAGAACCTCGTTTACCGTACAAGTTCAATATCACAGAAAGTGAAAAATGGATAAAGAACTTGTGGTACTTACGTACAATGCAGTATCACTCAGCAGTGAAATCTATGTCATCAGGCCCGTAGCAGCACAATGAGTGGATTCAGGTACGATGATTCTAACTGAAATAAGTCACACAGAAAAAGAAACATCATAAGATATCAGTAATACACGGAATGTAAACTTGGCTACACAGGAACTGAATTACAGAACAGAACAGGGTCTCAAATTTAGAAAACCAACTTATGCTTGTTTAAGGGTAAAGGTGAGTTGGGGTGCTGCATAAAACCAGAGATTGAAATGAGCACAGATAAAGTTCCTTAAGCCAAATATGGAATAGACAAGAGCTACTCCTTGCTCAACGAAATGGACTCAACACCGCATATTAAACGCCTAAGAGTGTACCTGACTCTTAAGTATCTTAAAACCTATGGATTGCTATGTCTCCGAAAGAGAATCAAGCATGTGTACAGGGACATAAACGCAGCAGTGATAGGATTGGAGAGGTTCGGTGAGCAAATGAAGACCCTTTGAAGTCATATTGCATGGTACCCATTCCACGGGTTTCAACTACCCAGGTTTAAGGTATTCTTCCTTCAGCTAAAACATGCATGTGGAACCTAGAGTATGATCAACCATGTGATCGGGAGACGTGTTCAAATATGTCTCAGTTTTCGTACCCTGGTACTCGGGTGCAACATTCCAGACGCTTTACTAACACTCTCCCGACTTGGAGAGTCAGTCCCTTTAACCTCCTGTTTGGCCCAGTTTGCAATTTCTGCGGAAGATGAACAGGAATAGCGAGAACCAATGAGAGACTAGCTGGAGGTGTCTGGACGGGCAAATTTAACTCTCATTTCCCACCAGGAAGAGGAAATAACCAAAGGCTCAGTGTGCCGTGCCGGAACCAGATTAGGGCCTGAAGCCATCCTGCGGTGTTGCGGCCAGCTCACAAGAAAACGAGTTGAAGAAAGGAGCTCAGGGGCACTGTAATTCACAAACCTGCAGAGTTATAAATGACAACTATCGTCCAAAAATATACTGAAGTAAGGCTGCCAAGAGGACTTGAAAGCGGGGCAGAATTGCAGGAAACCGATTTCAGGAGGTAGACTGGAATTGCATCGAAAGCATAGGAAAAGAGGCAGAACGTCCACAATGATGCACTTGGCCAAAAAGGGTGTATGCGTTTTTTCCTGAATATATTCAGGAAAAAACGCATACGCCCTTTTTGGCCAACCAAGCAAGCTTGCAAAGGAAATCTGCACTACAATGAAGTCTCACTTCCCCCCGGTCAAAAGGGCCATCTGAAAAAAGTGTAAAATCCAGAAAGGCAGGACAGGCCATGGAGAACTGGGAGCCTTGTTATGCTGATGGGCGGGATGTAAATTGCCAACAGACACTCGGGAGAAGTGTATGGTGTTTCCTGAAACATCTAAAAAACAAAGCAACAGAGCCTAGGGCACTTCCACTTATGGTCCTATAGCTTAGGGAAATTAAAATCCAAAAGATACAGCCACCCCAATGTTTGGGACGCCTCTGTTTACAAGAACCTCGTTTACCGTACAAGTTCAATATCACAGAAAGTGAAAAATGGATAAAGAACTTGTGGTACTTACGTACAATGCAGTATCACTCAGCAGTGAAATCTATGTCATCAGGCCCGTAGCAGCACAATGAGTGGATTCAGGTACGATGATTCTAACTGAAATAAGTCACACAGAAAAAGAAACATCATAAGATATCAGTAATACACGGAATGTAAACTTGGCTACACAGGAACTGAATTACAGAACAGAACAGGGTCTCAAATTTAGAAAACCAACTTATGCTTGTTTAAGGGTAAAGGTGAGTTGGGGTGCTGCATAAAACCAGAGATTGAAATGAGCACAGATAAAGTTCCTTAAGCCAAATATGGAATAGACAAGAGCTACTCCTTGCTCAACGAAATGGACTCAACACCGCATATTAAACGCCTAAGAGTGTACCTGACTCTTAAGTATCTTAAAACCTATGGATTGCTATGTCTCCGAAAGAGAATCAAGCATGTGTACAGGGACATAAACGCAGCAGTGATAGGATTGGAGAGGTTCGGTGAGCAAATGAAGACCCTTTGAAGTCATATTGCATGGTACCCATTCCACGGGTTTCAACTACCCAGGTTTAAGGTATTCTTCCTTCAGCTAAAACATGCATGTGGAACCTAGAGTATGATCAACCATGTGATCGGGAGACGTGTTCAAATATGTCTCAGTTTTCGTACCCTGGTACTCGGGTGCAACATTCCAGACGCTTTACTAACACTCTCCCGACTTGGAGAGTCAGTCCCTTTAACCTCCTGTTTGGCCCAGTTTGCAATTTCTGCGGAAGATGAACAGGAATAGCGAGAACCAATGAGAGACTAGCTGGAGGTGTCTGGACGGGCAAATTTAACTCTCATTTCCCACCAGGAAGAGGAAATAACCAAAGGCTCAGCGTGCCGTGCCGGAACCAGATTAGGGCCTGAAGCCATCCTGCGGTGTTGCGGCCAGCTCACAAGAAAGCGAGTTGAAGAAAGGAGCTCAGGGGCACTGTAATTCACAAACCTGCAGAGTTATAAATGACAACTATCGTCCAAAAATATACTGAAGTAAGGCTGCCAAGAGGACTTGAAAGCGGGGCAGAATTGCAGGAAACCGATTTCAGGAGGTAGACTGGAATTGCATCGAAAGCATAGGAAAAGAGGCAGAACGTCCACAATGATGCACTTGGCCAAAAAGGGCGTATGCGTTTTTTCCTGAATATATTCAGGAAAAAACGCATACGCCCTTTTTGGCCAACCAAGCAAGCTTGCAAAGGAAATCTGCACTACAATGAAGTCTCACTTCCCCCCGGTCAAAAGGGCCATCTGAAAAAAGTGTAAAATCCAGAAAGGCAGGACAGGCCATGGAGAACTGGGAGCCTTGTTATGCTGATGGGCGGGATGTAAATTGCCAACAGACACTCGGGAGAAGTGTATGGTGTTTCCTGAAACATCTAAAAAACAAAGCAACAGAGCCTAGGGCACTTCCACTTATGGTCCTATAGCTTAGGGAAATTAAAATCAGAAAGATACAGCCACCCCAATGTTTGGGACGCCTCTGTTTACAAGAACCTCGTTTACCGTACAAGTTCAATATCACAGAAAGTGAAAAATGGATAAAGAACTTGTGGTACTTACGTACAATGCAGTATCACTCAGCAGTGAAATCTATGTCATCAGGCCCGTAGCAGCACAATGAGTGGATTCAGGTACGATGATTCTAACTGAAATAAGTCACACAGAAAAAGAAACATCATAAGATATCAGTAATACACGGAATGTAAACTTGGCTACACAGGAACTGAATTACAGAACAGAACAGGGTCTCAAATTTAGAAAACCAACTTATGCTTGTTTAAGGGGAAAGGTGAGTTGGGGTGCTGCATAAAACCAGAGATTGAAATGAGCACAGATAAAGTTCCTTAAGCCAAATATGGAATAGACAAGAGCTACTCCTTGCTCAACGAAATGGACTCAACACCGCATATTAAACGCCTAAGAGTGTACCTGACTCTTAAGTATCTTAAAACCTATGGATTGCTATGTCTCCGAAAGAGAATCAAGCATGTGTACAGGGACATAAACGCAGCAGTGATAGGATTGGAGAGGTTCGGTGAGCAAATGAAGACCCTTTGAAGTCATATTGCATGGTACCCATTCCACGGGTTTCAACTACCCAGGTTTAAGGTATTCTTCCTTCAGCTAAAACATGCATGTGGAACCTAGAGTATGATCAACCATGTGATCGGGAGACGTGTTCAAATATGTCTCAGTTTTCGTACCCTGGTACTCGGGTGCAACATTCCAGACGCTTTACTAACACTCTCCCGACTTGGAGAGTCAGTCCCTTTAACCTCCTGTTTGGCCCAGTTTGCAATTTCTGCGGAAGATGAACAGGAATAGCGAGAACCAATGAGAGACTAGCTGGAGGTGTCTGGACGGGCAAATTTAACTCTCATTTCCCACCAGGAAGAGGAAATAACCAAAGGCTCAGCGTGCCGTGCCGGAACCAGATTAGGGCCTGAAGCCATCCTGCGGTGTTGCGGCCAGCTCACAAGAAAGCGAGTTGAAGAAAGGAGCTCAGGGGCACTGTAATTCACAAACCTGCAGAGTTATAAATGACAACTATCGTCCAAAAATATACTGAAGTAAGGCTGCCAAGAGGACTTGAAAGCGGGGCAGAATTGCAGGAAACCGATTTCAGGAGGTAGACTGGAATTGCATCGAAAGCATAGGAAAAGAGGCAGAACGTCCACAATGATGCACTTGGCCAAAAAGGGCGTATGCGTTTTTTCCTGAATATATTCAGGAAAAAACGCATACGCCCTTTTTGGCCAACCAAGCAAGCTTGCAAAGGAAATCTGCACTACAATGAAGTCTCACTTCCCCCCGGTCAAAAGGGCCATCTGAAAAAAGTGTAAAATCCAGAAAGGCAGGACAGGCCATGGAGAACTGGGAGCCTTGTTATGCTGATGGGCGGGATGTAAATTGCCAACAGACACTCGGGAGAAGTGTATGGTGTTTCCTGAAACATCTAAAAAACAAAGCAACAGAGCCTAGGGCACTTCCACTTATGGTCCTATAGCTTAGGGAAATTAAAATCCAAAAGATACAGCCACCCCAATGTTTGGGACGCCTCTGTTTACAAGAACCTCGTTTACCGTACAAGTTCAATATCACAGAAAGTGAAAAATGGATAAAGAACTTGTGGTACTTACGTACAATGCAGTATCACTCAGCAGTGAAATCTATGTCATCAGGCCCGTAGCAGCACAATGAGTGGATTCAGGTACGATGATTCTAACTGAAATAAGTCACACAGAAAAAGAAACATCATAAGATATCAGTAATACACGGAATGTAAACTTGGCTACACAGGAACTGAATTACAGAACAGAACAGGGTCTCAAATTTAGAAAACCAACTTATGCTTGTTTAAGGGGAAAGGTGAGTTGGGGTGCTGCATAAAACCAGAGATTGAAATGAGCACAGATAAAGTTCCTTAAGCCAAATATGGAATAGACAAGAGCTACTCCTTGCTCAACGAAATGGACTCAACACCGCATATTAAACGCCTAAGAGTGTACCTGACTCTTAAGTATCTTAAAACCTATGGATTGCTATGTCTCCGAAAGAGAATCAAGCATGTGTACAGGGACATAAACGCAGCAGTGATAGGATTGGAGAGGTTCGGTGAGCAAATGAAGACCCTTTGAAGTCATGTTGCATGGTACCCATTCCACGGGTTTCAACTACCCAGGTTTAAGGTATTCTTCCTTCAGCTAAAACATGCATGTGGAACCTAGAGTATGATCAACCATGTGATCGGGAGACGTGTTCAAATATGTCTCAGTTTTCGTACCCTGGTACTCGGGTGCAACATTCCAGACGCTTTACTAACACTCTCCCGACTTGGAGAGTCAGTCCCTTTAACCTCCTGTTTGGCCCAGTTTGCAATTTCTGCGGAAGATGAACAGGAATAGCGAGAACCAATGAGAGACTAGCTGGAGGTGTCTGGACGGGCAAATTTAACTCTCATTTCCCACCAGGAAGAGGAAATAACCAAAGGCTCAGCGTGCCGTGCCGGAACCAGATTAGGGCCTGAAGCCATCCTGCGGTGTTGCGGCCAGCTCACAAGAAAACGAGTTGAAGAAAGGAGCTCAGGGGCACTGTAATTCACAAACCTGCAGAGTTATAAATGACAACTATCGTCCAAAAATATACTGAAGTAAGGCTGCCAAGAGGACTTGAAAGCGGGGCAGAATTGCAGGAAACCGATTTCAGGAGGTAGACTGGAATTGCATCGAAAGCATAGGAAAAGAGGCAGAACGTCCACAATGATGCACTTGGCCAAAAAGGGTGTATGCGTTTTTTCCTGAATATATTCAGGAAAAAACGCATACGCCCTTTTTGGCCTACCAAGCAAGCTTGCAAAGGAAATCTGCACTACAATGAAGTCTCACTTCCCCCCGGTCAAAAGGGCCATCTGAAAAAAGTGTAAAATCCAGAAAGGCAGGACAGGCCATGGAGAACTGGGAGCCTTGTTATGCTGATGGGCGGGATGTAAATTGCCAACAGACACTCGGGAGAAGTGTATGGTGTTTCCTGAAACATCTAAAAAACAAAGCAACAGAGCCTAGGGCACTTCCACTTATGGTCCTATAGCTTAGGGAAATTAAAATCAAAAAGATACAGCCACCCCAATGTTTGGGACGCCTCTGTTTACAAGAACCTCGTTTACCGTACAAGTTCAATATCACAGAAAGTGAAAAATGGATAAAGAACTTGTGGTACTTACGTACAATGCAGTATCACTCAGCAGTGAAATCTATGTCATCAGGCCCGTAGCAGCACAATGAGTGGATTCAGGTACGATGATTCTAACTGAAATAAGTCACACAGAAAAAGAAACATCATAAGATATCAGTAATACACGGAATGTAAACTTGGCTACACAGGAACTGAATTACAGAACAGAACAGGGTCTCAAATTTAGAAAACCAACTTATGCTTCTTTAAGGGGAAAGGTGAGTTGGGGTGCTGCATAAAACCAGAGATTGAAATGAGCACAGATAAAGTTCCTTAAGCCAAATATGGAATAGACAAGAGCTACTCCTTGCTCAACGAAATGGACTCAACACCGCATATTAAACGCCTAAGAGTGTACCTGACTCTTAAGTATCTTAAAACCTATGGATTGCTATGTCTCCGAAAGAGAATCAAGCATGTGTACAGGGACATAAACGCAGCAGTGATAGGATTGGAGAGGTTCGGTGAGCAAATGAAGACCCTTTGAAGTCATATTGCATGGTACCCATTCCACGGGTTTCAACTACCCAGGTTTAAGGTATTCTTCCTTCAGCTAAAACATGCATGTGGAACCTAGAGTATGATCAACCATGTGATCGGGAGACGTGTTCAAATATGTCTCAGTTTTCGTACCCTGGTACTCGGGTGCAACATTCCAGACGCTTTACTAACACTCTCCCGACTTGGAGAGTCAGTCCCTTTAACCTCCTGTTTGGCCCAGTTTGCAATTTCTGCGGAAGATGAACAGGAATAGCGAGAACCAATGAGAGACTAGCTGGAGGTGTCTGGACGGGCAAATTTAACTCTCATTTCCCACCAGGAAGAGGAAATAACCAAAGGCTCAGCGTGCCGTGCCGGAACCAGATTAGGGCCTGAAGCCATCCTGCGGTGTTGCGGCCAGCTCACAAGAAAGCGAGTTGAAGAAAGGAGCTCAGGGGCACTGTAATTCACAAACCTGCAGAGTTATAAATGACAACTATCGTCCAAAAATATACTGAAGTAAGGCTGCCAAGAGGACTTGAAAGCGGGGCAGAATTGCAGGAAACCGATTTCAGGAGGTAGACTGGAATTGCATCGAAAGCATAGGAAAAGAGGCAGAACGTCCACAATGATGCACTTGGCCAAAAAGGGCGTATGCGTTTTTTCCTGAATATATTCAGGAAAAAACGCATACGCCCTTTTTGGCCAACCAAGCAAGCTTGCAAAGGAAATCTGCACTACAATGAAGTCTCACTTCCCCCCGGTCAAAAGGGCCATCTGAAAAAAGTGTAAAATCCAGAAAGGCAGGACAGGCCATGGAGAACTGGGAGCCTTGTTATGCTGATGGGCGGGATGTAAATTGCCAACAGACACTCGGGAGAAGTGTATGGTGTTTCCTGACACATCTAAAAAACAAAGCAACAGAGCCTAGGGCACTTCCACTTATGGTCCTATAGCTTAGGGAAATTAAAATCAAAAAGATACAGCCACCCCAATGTTTGGGACGCCTCTGTTTACAAGAACCTCGTTTACCGTACAAGTTCAATATCACAGAAAGTGAAAAATGGATAAAGAACTTGTGGTACTTACGTACAATGCAGTATCACTCAGCAGTGAAATCTATGTCATCAGGCCCGTAGCAGCACAATGAGTGGATTCAAGTACGATGATTCTAACTGAAATAAGTCACACAGAAAAAGAAACATCATAAGATATCAGTAATACACGGAATGTAAACTTGGCTACACAGGAACTGAATTACAGAACAGAACAGGGTCTCAAATTTAGAAAACCAACTTATGCTTGTTTAAGGGTAAAGGTGAGTTGGGGTGCTGCATAAAACCAGAGATTGAAATGAGCACAGATAAAGTTCCTTAAGCCAAATATGGAATAGACAAGAGCTACTCCTTGCTCAACGAAATGGACTCAACACCGCATATTAAACGCCTAAGAGTGTACCTGACTCTTAAGTATCTTAAAACCTATGGATTGCTATGTCTCCGAAAGAGAATCAAGCATGTGTACAGGGACATAAACGCAGCAGTGATAGGATTGGAGAGGTTCGGTGAGCAAATGAAGACCCTTTGAAGTCATATTGCATGGTACCCATTCCACGGGTTTCAACTACCCAGGTTTAAGGTATTCTTCCTTCAGCTAAAACATGCATGTGGAACCTAGAGTATGATCAACCATGTGATCGGGAGACGTGTTCAAATATGTCTCAGTTTTCGTACCCTGGTACTCGGGTGCAACATTCCAGACGCTTTACTAACACTCTCCCGACTTGGAGAGTCAGTCCCTTTAACCTCCTGTTTGGCCCAGTTTGCAATTTCTGCGGAAGATGAACAGGAATAGCGAGAACCAATGAGAGACTAGCTGGAGGTGTCTGGACGGGCAAATTTAACTCTCATTTCCCACCAGGAAGAGGAAATAACCAAAGGCTCAGCGTGCCGTGCCGGAACCAGATTAGGGCCTGAAGCCATCCTGCGGTGTTGCGGCCAGCTCACAAGAAAGCGAGTTGAAGAAAGGAGCTCAGGGGCACTGTAATTCACAAACCTGCAGAGTTATAAATGACAACTATCGTCCAAAAATATACTGAAGTAAGGCTGCCAAGAGGACTTGAAAGCGGGGCAGAATTGCAGGAAACCGATTTCAGGAGGTAGACTGGAATTGCATCGAAAGCATAGGAAAAGAGGCAGAACGTCCACAATGATGCACTTGGCCAAAAAGGGCGTATGCGTTTTTTCCTGAATATATTCAGGAAAAAACGCATACGCCCTTTTTGGCCAACCAAGCAAGCTTGCAAAGGAAATCTGCACTACAATGAAGTCTCACTTCCCCCCGGTCAAAAGGGCCATCTGAAAAAAGTGTAAAATCCAGAAAGGCAGGACAGGCCATGGAGAACTGGGAGCCTTGTTATGCTGATGGGCGGGATGTAAATTGCCAACAGACACTCGGGAGAAGTGTATGGTGTTTCCTGACACATCTAAAAAACAAAGCAACAGAGCCTAGGGCACTTCCACTTATGGTCCTATAGCTTAGGGAAATTAAAATCAGAAAGATACAGCCACCCCAATGTTTGGGACGCCTCTGTTTACAAGAACCTCGTTTACCGTACAAGTTCAATATCACAGAAAGTGAAAAATGGATAAAGAACTTGTGGTACTTACGTACAATGCAGTATCACTCAGCAGTGAAATCTATGTCATCAGGCCCGTAGCAGCACAATGAGTGGATTCAGGTACGATGATTCTAACTGAAATAAGTCACACAGAAAAAGAAACATCATAAGATATCAGTAATACACGGAATGTAAACTTGGCTACACAGGAACTGAATTACAGAACAGAACAGGGTCTCAAATTTAGAAAACCAACTTATGCTTGTTTAAGGGGAAAGGTGAGTTGGGGTGCTGCATAAAACCAGAGATTGAAATGAGCACAGATAAAGTTCCTTAAGCCAAATATGGAATAGACAAGAGCTACTCCTTGCTCAACGAAATGGACTCAACACCGCATATTAAACGCCTAAGAGTGTACCTGACTCTTAAGTATCTTAAAACCTATGGATTGCTATGTCTCCGAAAGAGAATCAAGCATGTGTACAGGGACATAAACGCAGCAGTGATAGGATTGGAGAGGTTCGGTGAGCAAATGAAGACCCTTTGAAGTCATATTGCATGGTACCCATTCCACGGGTTTCAACTACCCAGGTTTAAGGTATTCTTCCTTCAGCTAAAACATGCATGTGGAACCTAGAGTATGATCAACCATGTGATCGGGAGACGTGTTCAAATATGTCTCAGTTTTCGTACCCTGGTACTCGGGTGCAACATTCCAGACGCTTTACTAACACTCTCCCGACTTGGAGAGTCAGTCCCTTTAACCTCCTGTTTGGCCCAGTTTGCAATTTCTGCGGAAGATGAACAGGAATAGCGAGAACCAATGAGAGACTAGCTGGAGGTGTCTGGACGGGCAAATTTAACTCTCATTTCCCACCAGGAAGAGGAAATAACCAAAGGCTCAGCGTGCCGTGCCGGAACCAGATTAGGGCCTGAAGCCATCCTGCGGTGTTGCGGCCAGCTCACAAGAAAGCGAGTTGAAGAAAGGAGCTCAGGGGCACTGTAATTCACAAACCTGCAGAGTTATAAATGACAACTATCGTCCAAAAATATACTGAAGTAAGGCTGCCAAGAGGACTTGAAAGCGGGGCAGAATTGCAGGAAACCGATTTCAGGAGGTAGACTGGAATTGCATCGAAAGCATAGGAAAAGAGGCAGAACGTCCACAATGATGCACTTGGCCAAAAAGGGCGTATGCGTTTTTTCCTGAATATATTCAGGAAAAAACGCATACGCCCTTTTTGGCCAACCAAGCAAGCTTGCAAAGGAAATCTGCACTACAATGAAGTCTCACTTCCCCCCGGTCAAAAGGGCCATCTGAAAAAAGTGTAAAATCCAGAAAGGCAGGACAGGCCATGGAGAACTGGGAGCCTTGTTATGCTGATGGGCGGGATGTAAATTGCCAACAGACACTCGGGAGAAGTGTATGGTGTTTCCTGAAACATCTAAAAAACAAAGCAACAGAGCCTAGGGCACTTCCACTTATGGTCCTATAGCTTAGGGAAATTAAAATCAAAAAGATACAGCCACCCCAATGTTTGGGATGCCTCTGTTTACAAGAACCTCGTTTACCGTACAAGTTCAATATCACAGAAAGTGAAAAATGGATAAAGAACTTGTGGTACTTACGTACAATGCAGTATCACTCAGCAGTGAAATCTATGTCATCAGGCCCGTAGCAGCACAATGAGTGGATTCAGGTACGATGATTCTAACTGAAATAAGTCACACAGAAAAAGAAACATCATAAGATATCAGTAATACACGGAATGTAAACTTGGCTACACAGGAACTGAATTACAGAACAGAACAGGGTCTCAAATTTAGAAAACCAACTTATGCTTGTTTAAGGGGAAAGGTGAGTTGGGGTGCTGCATAAAACCAGAGATTGAAATGAGCACAGATAAAGTTCCTTAAGCCAAATATGGAATAGACAAGAGCTACTCCTTGCTCAACGAAATGGACTCAACACCGCATATTAAACGCCTAAGAGTGTACCTGACTCTTAAGTATCTTAAAACCTATGGATTGCTATGTCTCCGAAAGAGAATCAAGCATGTGTACAGGGACATAAACGCAGCAGTGATAGGATTGGAGAGGTTCGGTGAGCAAATGAAGACCCTTTGAAGTCATATTGCATGGTACCCATTCCACGGGTTTCAACTACCCAGGTTTAAGGTATTCTTCCTTCAGCTAAAACATGCATGTGGAACCTAGAGTATGATCAACCATGTGATCGGGAGACGTGTTCAAATATGTCTCAGTTTTCGTACCCTGGTACTCGGGTGCAACATTCCAGACGCTTTACTAACACTCTCCCGACTTGGAGAGTCAGTCCCTTTAACCTCCTGTTTGGCCCAGTTTGCAATTTCTGCGGAAGATGAACAGGAATAGCGAGAACCAATGAGAGACTAGCTGGAGGTGTCTGGACGGGCAAATTTAACTCTCATTTCCCACCAGGAAGAGGAAATAACCAAAGGCTCAGCGTGCCGTGCCGGAACCAGATTAGGGCCTGAAGCCATCCTGCGGTGTTGCGGCCAGCTCACAAGAAAACGAGTTGAAGAAAGGAGCTCAGGGGCACTGTAATTCACAAACCTGCAGAGTTATAAATGACAACTATCGTCCAAAAATATACTGAAGTAAGGCTGCCAAGAGGACTTGAAAGCGGGGCAGAATTGCAGGAAACCGATTTCAGGAGGTAGACTGGAATTGCATCGAAAGCATAGGAAAAGAGGCAGAACGTCCACAATGATGCACTTGGCCAAAAAGGGCGTATGCGTTTTTTCCTGAATATATTCAGGAAAAAACGCATACGCCCTTTTTGGCCAACCAAGCAAGCTTGCAAAGGAAATCTGCACTACAATGAAGTCTCACTTCCCCCCGGTCAAAAGGGCCATCTGAAAAAAGTGTAAAATCCAGAAAGGCAGGACAGGCCATGGAGAACTGGGAGCCTTGTTATGCTGATGGGCGGGATGTAAATTGCCAACAGACACTCGGGAGAAGTGTATGGTGTTTCCTGAAACATCTAAAAAACAAAGCAACAGAGCCTAGGGCACTTCCACTTATGGTCCTATAGCTTAGGGAAATTAAAATCAAAAAGATACAGCCACCCCAATGTTTGGGACGCCTCTGTTTACAAGAACCTCGTTTACCGTACAAGTTCAATATCACAGAAAGTGAAAAATGGATAAAGAACTTGTGGTACTTACGTACAATGCAGTATCACTCAGCAGTGAAATCTATGTCATCAGGCCCGTAGCAGCACAATGAGTGGATTCAGGTACGATGATTCTAACTGAAATAAGTCACACAGAAAAAGAAACATCATAAGATATCAGTAATACACGGAATGTAAACTTGGCTACACAGGAACTGAATTACAGAACAGAACAGGGTCTCAAATTTAGAAAACCAACTTATGCTTGTTTAAGGGGAAAGGTGAGTTGGGGTGCTGCATAAAACCAGAGATTGAAATGAGCACAGATAAAGTTCCTTAAGCCAAATATGGAATAGACAAGAGCTACTCCTTGCTCAACGAAATGGACTCAACACCGCATATTAAACGCCTAAGAGTGTACCTGACTCTTAAGTATCTTAAAACCTATGGATTGCTATGTCTCCGAAAGAGAATCAAGCATGTGTACAGGGACATAAACGCAGCAGTGATAGGATTGGAGAGGTTCGGTGAGCAAATGAAGACCCTTTGAAGTCATATTGCATGGTACCCATTCCACGGGTTTCAACTACCCAGGTTTAAGGTATTCTTCCTTCAGCTAAAACATGCATGTGGAACCTAGAGTATGATCAACCATGTGATCGGGAGACGTGTTCAAATATGTCTCAGATTTCGTACCCTGGTACTCGGGTGCAACATTCCAGACGCTTTACTAACACTCTCCCGACTTGGAGAGTCAGTCCCTTTAACCTCCTGTTTGGCCCAGTTTGCAATTTCTGCGGAAGATGAACAGGAATAGCGAGAACCAATGAGAGACTAGCTGGAGGTGTCTGGACGGGCAAATTTAACTCTCATTTCCCACCAGGAAGAGGAAATAACCAAAGGCTCAGCGTGCCGTGCCGGAACCAGATTAGGGCCTGAAGCCATCCTGCGGTGTTGCGGCCAGCTCACAAGAAAACGAGTTGAAGAAAGGAGCTCAGGGGCACTGTAATTCACAAACCTGCAGAGTTATAAATGACAACTATCGTCCAAAAATATACTGAAGTAAGGCTGCCAAGAGGACTTGAAAGCGGGGCAGAATTGCAGGAAACCGATTTCAGGAGGTAGACTGGAATTGCATCGAAAGCATAGGAAAAGAGGCAGAACGTCCACAATGATGCACTTGGCCAAAAAGGGCGTATGCGTTTTTTCCTGAATATATTCAGGAAAAAACGCATACGCCCTTTTTGGCCAACCAAGCAAGCTTGCAAAGGAAATCTGAACTACAATGAAGTCTCACTTCCCCCCGGTCAAAAGGGCCATCTGAAAAAAGTGTAAAATCCAGAAAGGCAGGACAGGCCATGGAGAACTGGGAGCCTTGTTATGCTGATGGGCGGGATGTAAATTGCCAACAGACACTCGGGAGAAGTGTATGGTGTTTCCTGAAACATCTAAAAAACAAAGCAACAGAGCCTAGGGCACTTCCACTTATGGTCCTATAGCTTAGGGAAATTAAAATCAAAAAGATACAGCCACCCCAATGTTTGGGACGCCTCTGTTTACAAGAACCTCGTTTACCGTACAAGTTCAATATCACAGAAAGTGAAAAATGGATAAAGAACTTGTGGTACTTACGTACAATGCAGTATCACTCAGCAGTGAAATCTATGTCATCAGGCCCGTAGCAGCACAATGAGTGGATTCAGGTACGATGATTCTAACTGAAATAAGTCACACAGAAAAAGAAACATCATAAGATATCAGTAATACACGGAATATAAACTTGGCTACACAGGAACTGAATTACAGAACAGAACAGGGTCTCAAATTTAGAAAACCAACTTATGCTTCTTTAAGGGGAAAGGTGAGTTGGGGTGCTGCATAAAACCAGAGATTGAAATGAGCACAGATAAAGTTCCTTAAGCCAAATATGGAATAGACAAGAGCTACTCCTTGCTCAACGAAATGGACTCAACACCGCATATTAAACGCCTAAGAGTGTACCTGACTCTTAAGTATCTTAAAACCTATGGATTGCTATGTCTCTGAAAGAGAATCAAGCATGTGTACAGGGACATAAACGCAGCAGTGATAGGATTGGAGAGGTTCGGTGAGCAAATGAAGACCCTTTGAAGTCATATTGCATGGTACCCATTCCACGGGTTTCAACTACCCAGGTTTAAGGTATTCTTCCTTCAGCTAAAACATGCATGTGGAACCTAGAGTATGATCAACCATGTGATCGGGAGACGTGTTCAAATATGTCTCAGTTTTCGTACCCTGGTACTCGGGTGCAACATTCCAGACGCTTTACTAACACTCTCCCGACTTGGAGAGTCAGTCCCTTTAACCTCCTGTTTGGCCCAGTTTGCAATTTCTGCGGAAGATGAACAGGAATAGCGAGAACCAATGAGAGACTAGCTGGAGGTGTCTGGACGGGCAAATTTAACTCTCATTTCCCACCAGGAAGAGGAAATAACCAAAGGCTCAGCGTGCCGTGCCGGAACCAGATTAGGGCCTGAAGCCATCCTGCGGTGTTGCGGCCAGCTCACAAGAAAACGAGTTGAAGAAAGGAGCTCAGGGGCACTGTAATTCACAAACCTGCAGAGTTATAAATGACAACTATCGTCCAAAAATATACTGAAGTAAGGCTGCCAAGAGGACTTGAAAGCGGGGCAGAATTGCAGGAAACCGATTTTAGGAGGTAGACTGGAATTGCATCGAAAGCATAGGAAAAGAGGCAGAACGTCCACAATGATGCACTTGGCCAAAAAGGGCGTATGCGTTTTTTCCTGAATATATTCAGGAAAAAACGCATACGCCCTTTTTGGCCAACCAAGCAAGCTTGCAAAGGAAATCTGCACTACAATGAAGTCTCACTTCCCCCCGGTCAAAAGGGCCATCTGAAAAAAGTGTAAAATCCAGAAAGGCAGGACAGGCCATGGAGAACTGGGAGCCTTGTTATGCTGATGGGCGGGATGTAAATTGCCAACAGACACTCGGGAGAAGTGTATGGTGTTTCCTGAAACATCTAAAAAACAAAGCAACAGAGCCTAGGGCACTTCCACTTATGGTCCTATAGCTTAGGGAAATTAAAATCAAAAAGATACAGCCACCCCAATGTTTGGGACGCCTCTGTTTACAAGAACCTCGTTTACCGTACAAGTTCAATATCACAGAAAGTGAAAAATGGATAAAGAACTTGTGGTACTTACGTACAATGCAGTATCACTCAGCAGTGAAATCTATGTCATCAGGCCCGTAGCAGCACAATGAGTGGATTCAGGTACGATGATTCTAACTGAAATAAGTCACACAGAAAAAGAAACATCATAAGATATCAGTAATACACGGAATATAAACTTGGCTACACAGGAACTGAATTACAGAACAGAACAGGGTCTCAAATTTAGAAAACCAACTTATGCTTCTTTAAGGGGAAAGGTGAGTTGGGGTGCTGCATAAAACCAGAGATTGAAATGAGCACAGATAAAGTTCCTTAAGCCAAATATGGAATAGACAAGAGCTACTCCTTGCTCAACGAAATGGACTCAACACCGCATATTAAACGCCTAAGAGTGTACCTGACTCTTAAGTATCTTAAAACCTATGGATTGCTATGTCTCCGAAAGAGAATCAAGCATGTGTACAGGGACATAAACGCAGCAGTGATAGGATTGGAGAGGTTCGGTGAGCAAATGAAGACCCTTTGAAGTCATATTGCATGGTACCCATTCCACGGGTTTCAACTACCCAGGTTTAAGGTATTCTTCCTTCAGCTAAAACATGCATGTGGAACCTAGAGTATGATCAACCATGTGATCGGGAGACGTGTTCAAATATGTCTCAGTTTTCGTACCCTGGTACTCGGGTGCAACATTCCAGACGCTTTACTAACACTCTCCCGACTTGGAGAGTCAGTCCCTTTAACCTCCTGTTTGGCCCAGTTTGCAATTTCTGCGGAAGATGAACAGGAATAGCGAGAACCAATGAGAGACTAGCTGGAGGTGTCTGGACGGGCAAATTTAACTCTCATTTCCCACCAGGAAGAGGAAATAACCAAAGGCTCAGCGTGCCGTGCCGGAACCAGATTAGGGCCTGAAGCCATCCTGTGGTGTTGCGGCCAGCTCACAAGAAAACGAGTTGAAGAAAGGAGCTCAGGGGCACTGTAATTCACAAACCTGCAGAGTTATAAATGACAACTATCGTCCAAAAATATACTGAAGTAAGGCTGCAAAGAGGACTTGAAAGCGGGGCAGAATTGCAGGAAACCGATTTCAGGAGGTAGACTGGAATTGCATTGAAAGCATAGGAAAAGAGGCAGAACGTCCACAATGATGCACTTGGCCAAAAAGGGCGTATGCGTTTTTTCCTGAATATATTCAGGAAAAAACGCATACGCCCTTTTTGGCCAACCAAGCAAGCTTGCAAAGGAAATCTGCACTACAATGAAGTCTCACTTCCCCCCGGTCAAAAGGGCCATCTGAAAAAAGTGTAAAATCCAGAAAGGCAGGACAGGCCATGGAGAACTGGGAGCCTTGTTATGCTGATGGGCGGGATGTAAATTGCCAACAGACACTCGGGAGAAGTGTATGGTGTTTCCTGAAACATCTAAAAAACAAAGCAACAGAGCCTAGGGCACTTCCACTTATGGTCCTATAGCTTAGGGAAATTAAAATCAAAAAGATACAGCCACCCCAATGTTTGGGACGCCTCTGTTTACAAGAACCTCGTTTACCGTACAAGTTCAATATCACAGAAAGTGAAAAATGGATAAAGAACTTGTGGTACTTACGTACAATGCAGTATCACTCAGCAGTGAAATCTATGTCATCAGGCCCGTAGCAGCACAATGAGTGGATTCAGGTACGATGATTCTAACTGAAATAAGTCACACAGAAAAAGAAACATCATAAGATATCAGTAATACACGGAATGTAAACTTGGCTACACAGGAACTGAATTACAGAACAGAACAGGGTCTCAAATTTAGAAAACCAACTTATGCTTGTTTAAGGGTAAAGGTGAGTTGGGGTGCTGCATAAAACCAGAGATTGAAATGAGCACAGATAAAGTTCCTTAAGCCAAATATGGAATAGACAAGAGCTACTCCTTGCTCAACGAAATGGACTCAACACCGCATATTAAACGCCTAAGAATGTACCTGACTCTTAAGTATCTTAAAACCTATGGATTGCTATGTCTCCGAAAGAGAATCAAGCATGTGTACAGGGACATAAACGCAGCAGTGATAGGATTGGAGAGGTTCGGTGAGCAAATGAAGACCCTTTGAAGTCATATTGCATGGTACCCATTCCACGGGTTTCAACTACCCAGGTTTAAGGTATTCTTCCTTCAGCTAAAACATGCATGTGGAACCTAGAGTATGATCAACCATGTGATCGGGAGACGTGTTCAAATATGTCTCAGTTTTCGTACCCTGGTACAAGGGTGCAACATTCCAGACGCTTTACTAACACTCTCCCGACTTGGAGAGTCAGTCCCTTTAACCTCCTGTTTGGCCCAGTTTGCAATTTCTGCGGAAGATGAACAGGAATAGCGAGAACCAATGAGAGACTAGCTGGAGGTGTCTGGACGGGCAAATTTAACTCTCATTTCCCACCAGGAAGAGGAAATAACCAAAGGCTCAGCGTGCCGTGCCGGAACCAGATTAGGGCCTGAAGCCATCCTGCGGTGTTGCGGCCAGCTCACAAGAAAACGAGTTGAAGAAAGGAGCTCAGGGGCACTGTAATTCACAAACCTGCAGAGTTATAAATGACAACTATCGTCCAAAAATATACTGAAGTAAGGCTGCCAAGAGGACTTGAAAGCGGGGCAGAATTGCAGGAAACCGATTTCAGGAGGTAGACTGGAATTGCATCGAAAGCATAGGAAAAGAGGCAGAACGTCCACAATGATGCACTTGGCCAAAAAGGGCGTATGCGTTTTTTCCTGAATATATTCAGGAAAAAACGCATACGCCCTTTTTGGCCAACCAAGCAAGCTTGCAAAGGAAATCTGCACTACAATGAAGTCTCACTTCCCCCCGGTCAAAAGGGCCATCTGAAAAAAGTGTAAAGTCCAGAAAGGCAGGACAGGCCATGGAGAACTGGGAGCCTTGTTATGCTGATGGGCGGGATGTAAATTGCCAACAGACACTCGGGAGAAGTGTATGGTGTTTCCTGAAACATCTAAAAAACAAAGCAACAGAGCCTAGGGCACTTCCACTTATGGTCCTATAGCTTAGGGAAATTAAAATCAAAAAGATACAGCCACCCCAATGTTTGGGACGCCTCTGTTTACAAGAACCTCGTTTACCGTACAAGTTCAATATCACAGAAAGTGAAAAATGGATAAAGAACTTGTGGTACTTACGTACAATGCAGTATCACTCAGCAGTGAAATCTATGTCATCAGGCCCGTAGCAGCACAATGAGTGGATTCAGGTACGATGATTCTAACTGAAATAAGTCACACAGAAAAAGAAACATCATAAGATATCAGTAATACACGGAATGTAAACTTGGCTACACAGGAACTGAATTACAGAACAGAACAGGGTCTCAAATTTAGAAAACCAACTTATGCTTGTTTAAGGGGAAAGGTGAGTTGGGGTGCTGCATAAAACCAGAGATTGAAATGAGCACAGATAAAGTTCCTTAAGCCAAATATGGAATAGACAAGAGCTACTCCTTGCTCAACGAAATGGACTCAACACCGCATATTAAACGCCTAAGAATGTACCTGACTCTTAAGTATCTTAAAACCTATGGATTGCTATGTCTCCGAAAGAGAATCAAGCATGTGTACAGGGACATAAACGCAGCAGTGATAGGATTGGAGAGGTTCGGTGAGCAAATGAAGACCCTTTGAAGTCATATTGCATGGTACCCATTCCACGGGTTTCAACTACCCAGGTTTAAGGTATTCTTCCTTCAGCTAAAACATGCATGTGGAACCTAGAGTATGATCAACCATGTGATCGGGAGACGTGTTCAAATATGTCTCAGTTTTCGTACCCTGGTACAAGGGTGCAACATTCCAGACGCTTTACTAACACTCTCCCGACTTGGAGAGTCAGTCCCTTTAACCTCCTGTTTGGCCCAGTTTGCAATTTCTGCGGAAGATGAACAGGAATAGCGAGAACCAATGAGAGACTAGCTGGAGGTGTCTGGACGGGCAAATTTAACTCTCATTTCCCACCAGGAAGAGGAAATAACCAAAGGCTCAGCATGCCGTGCCGGAACCAGATTAGGGCCTGAAGCCATCCTGCGGTGTTGCGGCCAGCTCACAAGAAAGCGAGTTGAAGAAAGGAGCTCAGGGGCACTGTAATTCACAAACCTGCAGAGTTATAAATGACAACTATCGTCCAAAAATATACTGAAGTAAGGCTGCCAAGAGGACTTGAAAGCGGGGCAGAATTGCAGGAAACCGATTTCAGGAGGTAGACTGGAATTGCATTGAAAGCATAGGAAAAGAGGCAGAACGTCCACAATGATGCACTTGGCCAAAAAGGGCGTATGCGTTTTTTCCTGAATATATTCAGGAAAAAACGCATACGCCCTTTTTGGCCAACCAAGCAAGCTTGCAAAGGAAATCTGCACTACAATGAAGTCTCACTTCCCCCCGGTCAAAAGGGCCATCTGAAAAAAGTGTAAAGTCCAGAAAGGCAGGACAGGCCATGGAGAACTGGGAGCCTTGTTATGCTGATGGGCGGGATGTAAATTGCCAACAGACACTCGGGAGAAGTGTATGGTGTTTCCTGAAACATCTAAAAAACAAAGCAACAGAGCCTAGGGCACTTCCACTTATGGTCCTATAGCTTAGGGAAATTAAAATCAAAAAGATACAGCCACCCCAATGTTTGGGACGCCTCTGTTTACAAGAACCTCGTTTACCGTACAAGTTCAATATCACAGAAAGTGAAAAATGGATAAAGAACTTGTGGTACTTACGTACAATGCAGTATCACTCAGCAGTGAAATCTATGTCATCAGGCCCGTAGCAGCACAATGAGTGGATTCAGGTACGATGATTCTAACTGAAATAAGTCACACAGAAAAAGAAACATCATAAGATATCAGTAATACACGGAATGTAAACTTGGCTACACAGGAACTGAATTACAGAACAGAACAGGGTCTCAAATTTAGAAAACCAACTTATACTTGTTTCAGGGGAAAGGTGAGTTGGGGTGCTGCATAAAACCAGAGATTGAAATGAGCACAGATAAAGTTCCTTAAGCCAAATATGGAATAGACAAGAGCTACTCCTTGCTCAACGAAATGGACTCAACACCGCATATTAAACGCCTAAGAATGTACCTGACTCTTAAGTATCTTAAAACCTATGGATTGCTATGTCTCCGAAAGAGAATCAAGCATGTGTACAGGGACATAAACGCAGCAGTGATAGGATTGGAGAGGTTCGGTGAGCAAATGAAGACCCTTTGAAGTCATATTGCATGGTACCCATTCCACGGGTTTCAACTACCCAGGTTTAAGGTATTCTTCCTTCAGCTAAAACATGCATGTGGAACCTAGAGTATGATCAACCATGTGATCGGGAGACGTGTTCAAATATGTCTCAGTTTTCGTACCCTGGTACTCGGGTGCAACATTCCAGACGCTTTACTAACACTCTCCCGACTTGGAGAGTCAGTCCCTTTAACCTCCTGTTTGGCCCAGTTTGCAATTTCTGCGGAAGATGAACAGGAATAGCGAGAACCAATGAGAGACTAGCTGGAGGTGTCTGGACGGGCAAATTTAACTCTCATTTCCCACCAGGAAGAGGAAATAACCAAAGGCTCAGCATGCCGTGCCGGAACCAGATTAGGGCCTGAAGCCATCCTGCGGTGTTGCGGCCAGCTCACAAGAAAGCGAGTTGAAGAAAGGAGCTCAGGGGCACTGTAATTCACAAACCTGCAGAGTTATAAATGACAACTATCGTCCAAAAATATACTGAAGTAAGGCTGCCAAGAGGACTTGAAAGCGGGGCAGAATTGCAGGAAACCGATTTCAGGAGGTAGACTGGAATTGCATTGAAAGCATAGGAAAAGAGGCAGAACGTCCACAATGATGCACTTGGCCAAAAAGGGCGTATGCGTTTTTTCCTGAATATATTCAGGAAAAAACGCATACGCCCTTTTTGGCCAACCAAGCAAGCTTGCAAAGGAAATCTGCACTACAATGAAGTCTCACTTCCCCCCGGTCAAAAGGGCCATCTGAAAAAAGTGTAAAATCCAGAAAGGCAGGACAGGCCATGGAGAACTGGGAGCCTTGTTATGCTGATGGGCGGGATGTAAACTGCCAACAGACACTCGGGAGAAGTGTATGGTGTTTCCTGAAACATCTAAAAAACAAAGCAACAGAGCCTAGGGCACTTCCACTTATGGTCCTATAGCTTAGGGAAATTAAAATCAAAAAGATACAGCCACCCCAATGTTTGGGACGCCTCTGTTTACAAGAACCTCGTTTACCGTACAAGTTCAATATCACAGAAAGTGAAAAATGGATAAAGAACTTGTGGTACTTACGTACAATGCAGTATCACTCAGCAGTGAAATCTATGTCATCAGGCCCGTAGCAGCACAATGAGTGGATTCAGGTACGATGATTCTAACTGAAATAAGTCACACAGAAAAAGAAACATCATAAGATATCAGTAATACACGGAATGTAAACTTGGCTACACAGGAACTGAATTACAGAACAGAACAGGGTCTCAAATTTAGAAAACCAACTTATGCTTGTTTAAGGGGAAAGGTGAGTTGGGGTGCTGCATAAAACCAGAGATTGAAATGAGCACAGATAAAGTTCCTTAAGCCAAATATGGAATAGACAAGAGCTACTCCTTGCTCAACGAAATGGACTCAAAACCGCATATTAAACGCCTAAGAATGTACCTGACTCTTAAGTATCTTAAAACCTATGGATTGCTATGTCTCCGAAAGAGAATCAAGCATGTGTACAGGGACATAAACGCAGCAGTGATAGGATTGGAGAGGTTCGGTGAGCAAATGAAGACCCTTTGAAGTCATATTGCATGGTACCCATTCCACGGGTTTCAACTACCCAGGTTTAAGGTATTCTTCCTTCAGCTAAAACATGCATGTGGAACCTAGAGTATGATCAACCATGTGGTCGGGAGACGTGTTCAAATATGTCTCAGTTTTCGTACCCTGGTACTCGGGTGCAACATTCCAGACGCTTTACTAACACTCTCCCGACTTGGAGAGTCAGTCCCTTTAACCTCCTGTTTGGCCCAGTTTGCAATTTCTGCGGAAGATGAACAGGAATAGCGAGAACCAATGAGAGACTAGCTGGAGGTGTCTGGACGGGCAAATTTAACTCTCATTTCCCACCAGGAAGAGGAAATAACCAAAGGCTCAGCGTGCCGTGCCGGAACCAGATTAGGGCCTGAAGCCATCCTGCGGTGTTGCGGCCAGCTCACAAGAAAACGAGTTGAAGAAAGGAGCTCAGGGGCACTGTAATTCACAAACCTGCAGAGTTATAAATGACAACTATCGTCCAAAAATATACTGAAGTAAGGCTGCCAAGAGGACTTGAAAGCGGGGCAGAATTGCAGGAAACCGATTTCAGGAGGTAGACTGGAATTGCATTGAAAGCATAGGAAAAGAGGCAGAACGTCCACAATGATGCACTTGGCCAAAAAGGGCGTATGCGTTTTTTCCTGAATATATTCAGGAAAAAACGCATACGCCCTTTTTGGCCAACCAAGCAAGCTTGCAAAGGAAATCTGCACTACAATGAAGTCTCACTTCCCCCCGGTCAAAAGGGCCATCTGAAAAAAGTGTAAAATCCAGAAAGGCAGGACAGGCCATGGAGAACTGGGAGCCTTGTTATGCTGATGGGCGGGATGTACATTGCCAACAGACACTCGGGAGAAGTGTATGGTGTTTCCTGAAACATCTAAAAAACAAAGCAACAGAGCCTAGGGCACTTCCACTTATGGTCCTATAGCTTAGGGAAATTAAAATCAAAAAGATACAGCCACCCCAATGTTTGGGACGCCTCTGTTTACAAGAACCTCGTTTACCGTACAAGTTCAATATCACAGAAAGTGAAAAATGGATAAAGAACTTGTGGTACTTACGTACAATGCAGTATCACTCAGCAGTGAAATCTATGTCATCAGGCCGGTAGCAGCACAATGAGTGGATTCAGGTACGATGATTCTAACTGAAATAAGTCACACAGAAAAAGAAACATCATAAGATATCAGTAATACACGGAATGTAAACTTGGCTACACAGGAACTGAATTACAGAACAGAACAGGGTCTCAAATTTAGAAAACCAACTTATGCTTGTTTAAGGGTAAAGGTGAGTTGGGGTGCTGCATAAAACCAGAGATTGAAATGAGCACAGATAAAGTTCCTTAAGCCAAATATGGAATAGACAAGAGCTACTCCTTGCTCAACGAAATGGACTCAACACCGCATATTAAACGCCTAAGAATGTACCTGACTCTTAAGTATCTTAAAACCTATGGATTGCTATGTCTCCGAAAGAGAATCAAGCATGTGTACAGGGACATAAACGCAGCAGTGATAGGATTGGAGAGGTTCGGTGAGCAAATGAAGACCCTTTGAAGTCATATTGCATGGTACCCATTCCACGGGTTTCAACTACCCAGGTTTAAGGTATTCTTCCTTCAGCTAAAACATGCATGTGGAACCTAGAGTATGATCAACCATGTGATCGGGAGACGTGTTCAAATATGTCTCAGTTTTCGTACCCTGGTACTCGGGTGCAACATTTCAGACGCTTTACTAACACTCTCCCGACTTGGAGAGTCAGTCCCTTTAACCTCCTGTTTGGCCCAGTTTGCAATTTCTGCGGAAGATGAACAGGAATAGCGAGAACCAATGAGAGACTAGCTGGAGGTGTCTGGACGGGCAAATTTAACTCTCATTTCCCACCAGGAAGAGGAAATAACCAAAGGCTCAGCGTGCCGTGCCGGAACCAGATTAGGGCCTGAAGCCATCCTGCGGTGTTGCGGCCAGCTCACAAGAAAGCGAGTTGAAGAAAGGAGCTCAGGGGCACTGTAATTCACAAACCTGCAGAGTTATAAATGACAACTATCGTCCAAAAATATACTGAAGTAAGGCTGCCAAGAGGACTTGAAAGCGGGGCAGAATTGCAGGAAACCGATTTCAGGAGGTAGACTGGAATTGCATTGAAAGCATAGGAAAAGAGGCAGAACGTCCACAATGATGCACTTGGCCAAAAAGGGCGTATGCGTTTTTTCCTGAATATATTCAGGAAAAAACGCATACGCCCTTTTTGGCCAACCAAGCAAGCTTGCAAAGGAAATCTGCACTACAATGAAGTCTCACTTCCCCCCGGTCAAAAGGGCCATCTGAAAAAAGTGTAAAATCCAGAAAGGCAGGACAGGCCATGGAGAACTGGGAGCCTTGTTATGCTGATGGGCGGGATGTAAATTGCCAACAGACACTCGGGAGAAGTGTATGGTGTTTCCTGAAACATCTAAAATACAAAGCAACAGAGCCTAGGGCACTTCCACTTATGGTCCTATAGCTTAGGGAAATTAAAATCAAAAAGATACAGCCACCCCAATGTTTGGGACGCCTCTGTTTACAAGAACCTCGTTTACCGTACAAGTTCAATATCACAGAAAGTGAAAAATGGATAAAGAACTTGTGGTACTTACGTACAATGCAGTATCACTCAGCAGTGAAATCTATGTCATCAGGCCCGTAGCAGCACAATGAGTGGATTCAGGTACGATGATTCTAACTGAAATAAGTCACACAGAAAAAGAAACATCATAAGATATCAGTAATACACGGAATGTAAACTTGGCTACACAGGAACTGAATTACAGAACAGAACAGGGTCTCAAATTTAGAAAACCAACTTATGCTTGTTTAAGGGGAAAGGTGAGTTGGGGTGCTGCATAAAACCAGAGATTGAAATGAGCACAGATAAAGTTCCTTAAGCCAAATATGGAATAGACAAGAGCTACTCCTTGCTCAACGAAATGGACTCAACACCGCATATTAAACGCCTAAGAATGTACCTGGCTCTTAAGTATCTTAAAACCTATGGATTGCTATGTCTCCGAAAGAGAATCAAGCATGTGTACAGGGACATAAACGCAGCAGTGATAGGATTGGAGAGGTTCGGTGAGCAAATGAAGACCCTTTGAAGTCATATTGCATGGTACCCATTCCACGGGTTTCAACTACCCAGGTTTAAGGTATTCTTCCTTCAGCTAAAACATGCATGTGGAACCCAGAGTATGATCAACCGTGTGAACGGGAGACGTGTTCAAATATGTCTCAGTTTTCCTCCCCTGGTACTCGGGTGCAACATTCCAGACGCTTTACTAACACTCTCCCGACTTGGAGAGTCAGTCCCTTTAACCTCCTGTTTGGCCCAGTTTGCAATTTCTGCGGAAGATGAACAGGAATAGCGAGAACCAATGAGAGACTAGCTGGAGGTGTCTGGACGGGCAAATTTAACTCTCATTTCCCACCAGGAAGAGGAAATAACCAAAGGCTCAGCGTGCCGTGCCGGAACCAGATTAGGGCCTGAAGCCATCCTGCGGTGTTGCGGCCAGCTCACAAGAAAGCGAGTTGAAGAAAGGAGCTCAGGGGCACTGTAATTCACAAACCTGCAGAGTTATAAATGACAACTATCGTCCAAAAATATACTGAAGTAAGGCTGCCAAGAGGACTTGAAAGCGGGGCAGAATTGCAGGAAACCGATTTCAGGAGGTAGACTGGAATTGCATTGAAAGCATAGGAAAAGAGGCAGAACGTCCACAATGATGCACTTGGCCAAAAAGGGCGTATGCGTTTTTTCCTGAATATATTCAGGAAAAAACGCATACGCCCTTTTTGGCCAACCAAGCAAGCTTGCAAAGGAAATCTGCACTACAATGAAGTCTCACTTCCCCCCGGTCAAAAGGGCCATCTGAAAAAAGTGTAAAATCCAGAAAGGCAGGACAGGCCATGGAGAACTGGGAGCCTTGTTATGCTGATGGGCGGGATGTAAATTGCCAACAGACACTCGGGAGAAGTGTATGGTGTTTCCTGAAACATCTAAAATACAAAGCAACAGAGCCTAGGGCACTTCCACTTATGGTCCTATAGCTTAGGGAAATTAAAATCAAAAAGATACAGCCACCCCAATGTTTGGGACGCCTCTGTTTACAAGAACCTCGTTTACCGTACAAGTTCAATATCACAGAAAGTGAAAAATGGATAAAGAACTTGTGGTACTTACGTACAATGCAGTATCACTCAGCAGTGAAATCTATGTCATCAGGCCCGTAGCAGCACAATGAGTGGATTCAGGTACGATGATTCTAACTGAAATAAGTCACACAGAAAAAGAAACATCATAAGATATCAGTAATACACGGAATGTAAACTTGGCTACACAGGAACTGAATTACAGAACAGAACAGGGTCTCAAATTTAGAAAACCAACTTATGCTTGTTTAAGGGGAAAGGTGAGTTGGGGTGCTGCATAAAACCAGAGATTGAAATGAGCACAGATAAAGTTCCTTAAGCCAAATATGGAATAGACAAGAGCTACTCCTTGCTCAACGAAATGGACTCAACACCGCATATTAAACGCCTAAGAATGTACCTGGCTCTTAAGTATCTTAAAACCTATGGATTGCTATGTCTCCGAAAGAGAATCAAGCATGTGTACAGGGACATAAACGCAGCAGTGATAGGATTGGAGAGGTTCGGTGAGCAAATGAAGACCCTTTGAAGTCATATTGCATGGTACCCATTCCACGGGTTTCAACTACCCAGGTTTAAGGTATTCTTCCTTCAGCTAAAACATGCATGTGGAACCCAGAGTATGATCAACCGTGTGAACGGGAGACGTGTTCAAATATGTCTCAGTTTTCCTCCCCTGGTACTCGGGTGCAACATTCCAGACGCTTTACTAACACTCTCCCGACTTGGAGAGTCAGTCCCTTTAACCTCCTGTTTGGCCCAGTTTGCAATTTCTGCGGAAGATGAACAGGAATAGCGAGAACCAATGAGAGACTAGCTGGAGGTGTCTGGACGGGCAAATTTAACTCTCATTTCCCACCAGGAAGAGGAAATAACCAAAGGCTCAGCGTGCCGTGCCGGAACCAGATTAGGGCCTGAAGCCATCCTGCGGTGTTGCGGCCAGCTCACAAGAAAGCGAGTTGAAGAAAGGAGCTCAGGGGCACTGTAATTCACAAACCTGCAGAGTTATAAATGACAACTATCGTCCAAAAATATACTGAAGTAAGGCTGCCAAGAGGACTTGAAAGCGGGGCAGAATTGCAGGAAACCGATTTCAGGAGGTAGACTGGAATTGCATTGAAAGCATAGGAAAAGAGGCAGAACGTCCACAATGATGCACTTGGCCAAAAAGGGCGTATGCGTTTTTTCCTGAATATATTCAGGAAAAAACGCATACGCCCTTTTTGGCCAACCAAGCAAGCTTGCAAAGGAAATCTGCACTACAATGAAGTCTCACTTCCCCCCGGTCAAAAGGGCCATCTGAAAAAAGTGTAAAATCCAGAAAGGCAGGACAGGCCATGGAGAACTGGGAGCCTTGTTATGCTGATGGGCGGGATGTAAATTGCCAACAGACACTCGGGAGAAGTGTATGGTGTTTCCTGAAACATCTAAAATACAAAGCAACAGAGCCTAGGGCACTTCCACTTATGGTCCTATAGCTTAGGGAAATTAAAATCAAAAAGATACAGCCACCCCAATGTTTGGGACGCCTCTGTTTACAAGAACCTCGTTTACCGTACAAGTTCAATATCACAGAAAGTGAAAAATGGATAAAGAACTTGTGGTACTTACGTACAATGCAGTATCACTCAGCAGTGAAATCTATGTCATCAGGCCCGTAGCAGCACAATGAGTGGATTCAGGTACGATGATTCTAACTGAAATAAGTCACACAGAAAAAGAAACATCATAAGATATCAGTAATACACGGAATGTAAACTTGGCTACACAGGAACTGAATTACAGAACAGAACAGGGTCTCAAATTTAGAAAACCAACTTATGCTTGTTTAAGGGGAAAGGTGAGTTGGGGTGCTGCATAAAACCAGAGATTGAAATGAGCACAGATAAAGTTCCTTAAGCCAAATATGGAATAGACAAGAGCTACTCCTTGCTCAACGAAATGGACTCAACACCGCATATTAAACGCCTAAGAATGTACCTGGCTCTTAAGTATCTTAAAACCTATGGATTGCTATGTCTCCGAAAGAGAATCAAGCATGTGTACAGGGACATAAACGCAGCAGTGATAGGATTGGAGAGGTTCGGTGAGCAAATGAAGACCCTTTGAAGTCATATTGCATGGTACCCATTCCACGGGTTTCAACTACCCAGGTTTAAGGTATTCTTCCTTCAGCTAAAACATGCATGTGGAACCCAGAGTATGATCAACCGTGTGAACGGGAGACGTGTTCAAATATGTCTCAGTTTTCCTCCCCTGGTACTCGGGTGCAACATTCCAGACGCTTTACTAACACTCTCCCCACTTGGAGAGTCAGCGCCTTTAACCTCCTGTTTGGCCCAGTTTGCAATATCTGCGGAAGATGAACAGGAATAGGGAGAACCAATGAGAGACTAGCTGGAGGTGTCTGGATGGGCAAATTTAACTCTCATTTCCCACCAGGAAGAGGAAATAACCAAAGGCTCAGCATGCCGTGCCGGAATCAGATTAGGGCCTGAAGCCAGCCTGCGGTGTTGCGGCCAGCTCAAAAGGAAGCGAGTTGAAGAAAGGAGTTCAGGGACACTGTAATTCACATACCTGCA
Source organism: Globicephala melas (assembly GCF_963455315.2). Lineage (NCBI taxonomy): Eukaryota > Metazoa > Chordata > Mammalia > Artiodactyla > Delphinidae > Globicephala > Globicephala melas. Next base: position 613,504 of record NW_027207277.1, on the reverse strand, counting down.
GAGTTATAAATGACAGCTATCGTCCAAAAATATACTGAAGTAATGCTGCCAAGAGAACTTGAAAGCGGGGCAGAATTGCAGGAAACCGATTTCAGGAGGTAGACTGGAATTGCATCGAAAGCATAGGAAAAGAGGCAGAGCGTCCACAATGATCCACTTGGCCAAAAAGGGCGTATGCATTTTTTCCTGAATATATTCAGGAAAAAAAGCATACGCCCTTTTTGGCCAACCAAGCAAACTTGCAAAGGAAATCTGCACTACAATGAAGTCTCACTTCCCCCCGGTCAAAAGGGCCATCTGAAAAAAGTGTAAAATCCAGAAAGGCAGGACAGGCCATGGAGAACTGGGAGCCTTGTTATGCTGATGGGCGGGATGTAAATTGCCAACAGACACTCGGCAGAAGTGTATGGTGTTTCCTGACACATCTAAAAAACAAAGCAACAGAGCCTAGGGCACTTCCACTTATGGTCCTATAGCTTAGGGAAATTAAAATCAAAAAGACACAGCCACCCCAAAGTTTGGGACGCCTCTGTTTACAAGAACCTCGTTTACCGTACAAGTTCAATATCACAGAAAGTGAAAAATGGATAAAGAACTTGTGGTACTTACGTACAATGCAGTATCACTCAGCAATGAAATCTATGTCATCAGGCCCGTAGCAGCATAATGAGTGGATTCAGGTATGATGATTCTAACTGAAATAAGTCACACAGAAAAAGAAACATCATAAGATATCACTAATACACGGAATGTAAACTTGGCTACACAGGAACTGAATTCCAAAACAGAACAGGGTCTCAAATTTAGAAAACCAACTTATGCTTGCTTAAGGGGAAAGGTGAGTTGGGGTGCTGCATAAAACCAGAGATGGAAATGAGCACAGATAACGTTCTATAAGGCAAATATGGAATAGACAAGAGCTACTCCTTGCTCACGAAATGGACTCAACACCCCATATTCAACGCCTAGGAATATACCTGCCTAGTAAGAATCATAAAAGCAATGGATTTATATATCTCTGTAAGAGAATCAAGAGTGTGTACAGCGGCATTAAAGCAGTGAAAATCAGCTAAATCCCATATTAAAAATAAATTTCTTAAACAAAACACAATGACAGTGAAATAGAGAGCAATACTTAAGTAATTCATTCAAGGCTTCTGATGCAACCTGCATTTACCATATCTACACCCAGAGCTGGGTGACACATAAGGCTGGACACTTGGGGCTCATAAGATTGGTGAGGTTCGGTGAGCAAATGCAGACCCTTTGAAGTCATATTGCATGGTACCCATTCCATGGGTCTCAACTCTCCAGGTTTAAGAGATTCTTCCTTCAGCTAAAACATGCATGTGGAACCCAGAGTATGATCCACCGTGTGATCGAGAAACGTGTTCAAATGTGTCTCACTTTTCGTTCCCTGGTACTCGGGTGCAACATTCCAGACGCTTTACTAACACTCTCCCAACTTGGAGAGTCAGTCCCTTTAACCTCCTGTTTGGCCCAGTTTGCAATTTCTGCGGAAGATGAACAGGAATAGCGAGAACCAATGAGAGACTAGCTGGAGGTGTCTGGACGGGCAAATTTAACTCTCATTTCCCACAGGTAAGGGGAATAAACCAAAGGCTCAGCATGCCGTGCCGGAACCAGATTAGGGCCTGAAGCAATCCTGCGGTGTTGTGGCCAGCTCAAAAGAAAGCGAGTTGAAGAAAGGAGCTCAGGGGCACTGTAATTCACAAACCTGCAGATTTATAAATGACAGCTATTGTCCGAAAATATACTGAAGTAGGGCTGCCAAGAGGACTTGAATGCGGGGCAGAATTGCAGGAAACCGATTTCAGGAGGAATCGGAATTGGATTGCATTTAAAACACAGGAAAAGAGGAAGAATGCCGACAATGATGCACTTGGCCAAAAAGGGCGTATGTGTTTTTTCCTGAATATATTCAGGAAAAAACTCATACGCCCTTTTTGGCCAACCAAGCAAGCTTGCAAAGGAAATCTGCACTACAATGAAGTCTCACTTCCCCCCGGTCAAAAGGGCCATCTGAAAAAAGTGTAAAATCCAGAAAGGCAGAACAGGCCACGGAGAACTGGGAGCCTTGTTATGCTGATGGGCGGGATGTAAATTCCCAACAGCAGCTCTGTAGAAGTGTATGGTGTTTCCTGAAACATCTAAAAAACAAAGCAACAGAGCCTAGGGCACTTCCACTTATGGTCCTATAGCTTAGGGAAATTAAAATCAAAAAGACACAGCCACCCCAAAATTTGGGACGGCTCTTTTTACAGGAATCTCTTCTGCGGCACAAGTTAAATATCCCAGAGAGCAAATAATGGATAAAGAAGTTGCGGTACTTATGTACAACAGAATACCACTCAGCAATGTAATCTATGTCACCAGGCCCGTACCAGCATAATGAGTGGATTGAGGCACGATGATTCTAAGTGAAATAAGTCACACAGAAAAAGAAACATCATAAGGTATCACTAATACACGGAATGTGAACTTGGCTACACATGAACTGAATTACAAAACAGAACAGGGTCTCAAATTTAGAAAACCAACTTATGCTTGCTTAAGGGGGAAGGTGAGTTGGGGTGCTGCATAAAAGCAGAGTTTGAAATTAGCACAGATACCGTTCCATAAGCCAAATATGTAATAGACAAGACCTACCCCTTGCTCAACGAAATGGATTCAACAATGAGGTATCACCTCACACCTGGTAGAATAGGCATCATAGAAAATCTACAAACAAAAAATGCTGGAAAGGGTGTGGAGAAAAGGAACCCTCTTCCACTATTGTTGGGAATATAAATTGATACAGTCATTATGGAGAACAATATGGAATTTCTTAAGAAACTAACAATAGAATTACCATATGATACAGCAATCCCAGTACTGGACATATACCCAGACAAAACCATAAATCAAAAAGAGTCATTCACCGCAATGTTCATTGCATCACTATTTACAATATCGAGGTAATGGAAGCAACCTAAATGCCCACAGACAGACGAATGCATAAAGCTGTGGTACATATATAAAATGGAATATTACTAAGCCATGAAAAGGAATGAAATTGGGTCATTTGTAGAGACGTCGATGGATCTAGAGACTGTCATACAGAGTGAAGTAAGTCAGAAAGAGAAAAACAAATCTGGTATATTCATGCATATATGTGGAACCTAGAAAAACTGTACAGATTAACCATTTTGCAAGGCATAAATAGAGCAACAGATGTAGACAACAAACGTATGGACAACAAGGGGGGAAAGCTGTTGGGGGGGTGGTGGTGGGAGGAGTTGAGAGACTGGGATTGGCATGTATACATTTATATGTATAAAATAGATAACCAATAAGAACCTGCTGTATAAAAATATAAAATAAAATTCAAAATTAAAAAGAAATAAAATTTAAAAAATAAAACAGAAAAAACAATTATTCCCTGCACATACATGTATTTATATGAATAAATTATTTCCATGCTTATATCTGTAAATACAAAAAAGAGGAATAAAATCTACCTTGAACCAAAAACGAAAAAGAGAAAAAAACACAGAACCCACCAGTTACACAGAGGAAAACCGTATCAGGGCACTTGCTCCAGTTGTAAACAATTCTGAAGTTGGTCAGTGGTGGGGAATCGTCTCCCATTCAGCCAGCAGCCCCCACGCAACAAGCGTCCTCATTGCAAAGCTGGGGCACCGTGCCGAGGCATCTGTGAGTAAACGTGAGCTGAGCCCCAGGCCAGTTGCTGCTGAACTATTCCCACCCGTCCCAGGTAAAACACCTGAATATATACAAGGACTTGAAAGCCTAGAGGAAGGGCCATAGAGCCACACGAGTGACAGCATGCCGGCCGACTTGGTGCCTGCAGGCCAGCCAGGATGGTCCTGGCCCTGGGTGCTCTTCTGGAAGATTTCCATTTCCCTGCCTGAGATACCCGTCCTGTCCCTGCCCCCACTGCTTTTTTCCTTCCTCACCTCTGCCCAGGGAGAAATTCCAGCAGCAGGTATGGGTGACACATCCTCTTCTTTAGCAGGTGGCAGCCTGGCAACTGCTGCAGAAAGTCCAGCAGAGCCCCACTCACACTGGGCCACCCACAAAGCCGTGGCCTCTCACTCCCTCCCACCAGCCCAGCCCCGAGACTGCTGACAGGGCAGAGAAAATGGCGTCAGGCACGGCTGCAGGGGCTCTTGCTGCCTGGAGTGGTATTTATATTGATCTCAACCCAGGCACACCTGGGGAGGGCTGGCCGGCACGGTAAGGCTGCCCAGGTCAGCCAATCATCACCCCTCAGGGGCTCACAGTTGCAGAAAATGGAACTTGCTGAACCGGCCAGGTCCAAGGAACAGGTGTGGGCTCCTGAGAGTCAGGATAGACAAGGGGCTGCAGCTTTGGCTTGTTTTCTAATCATTTTATCTGGCCCATGAGTGGGAGACAACTTCAAGAAAACCCTCTCCTAATGAGAGGAACCCAGGAGTCAGGGAAAGGAGGGGTGGGTGGTGGTTGGAGACAGAGGCCTGGTGCCCCGGGTGCAGTGGAAGTCTCTGGAAGACCAGGTGGAGGGAGGCCTCACGGAGTGATGCCCAGGGTCACAGACCTGTCGCAGCTGCTGTTTGTTAGTTCAAGTCCTGCTCTGAGGTGCTCTGTGTCAGCTCTGAGCGACAGGTGAGCTGGGGGTGCTCTGCAATGAGGGCTATGTGCACGGTTCCTGTGTGCCCAGCCCTGCCACGGTACCTGCAAGGGTAGCTCTGTATCCTGGGAGGGGCCTGATCACAAGAGCCCCGTGGGCTGGGGTGGGGGTGGGGTACCTGCCCAGGTGAGCTCCATATTCTGCGATTGGTCTGACCACGAGAGCCCCATGGGCTGCTGGGGACCTGGTAAAGGATGTCAGGACAGTCAGTGAAGCCACCGAGGATATACCTCCAGTTGCTCCTAATTCCTACACCCTGCTGGTCATTCTACCAACCACCAGGACATGGTATTCTGTATTAGTCTTCAATGATGCCTTCTTTTGTATTCCATTAGTCCCAGAGTCACAAGAAATTTTGGCTTGTGAGTGGCAGGACTCAACATACAACTAAAACAATACTTCCGGACCGTCTGGCCCCAAGGGTGCAAAAATTCCCACACCGTCTTTGGGGAAAGCTTAGCTAAAGACCTAAAAGTTCTACCTCTGGAAAAGGAAACCCTCCTTCAATATGCAGACGACATTCTGATCGCCAGCCCTACTAAGGAGGCCTCTGAACTACCAAGCCAATAAAGGATAGAAGTTGTCCAAGAAAAAGCTCAAATATCACAGACTGCGGTGACCTGCCTGGGCTTCATTCTCACACAAGGTCAGAGAAGCCCATCCCAGGAAAGGGAAGAAACCATTTTCAGCCTTACCCCTTTCTAAAACTAGAAGACAGCTTAGGGGTTCCTGGGGAGGCCAGGGTTTGCTGCTTCTGGATCCCTAACTACAGTCTACTAGCTGGGCCTCTATATGAAACACTGAAAGGAAAAGATGATGATCCTTTTGAATAGAATCCAGAAGTGGCCTTTCAAGAATGGAAAGAGCAGTCAATTCAGACCCTTGCCCTGGAACTCCCTAATTTAGCTAAACCCTTTGACCTTTACATTCCCGGTGAAAGGTGAATCGCCATTGGAGAATTAGTGCAAAAACTGGGATCACTTGAAATGGAACAATGCAAGAATGCCATCCAGGTAGGATAAACTACGGTCACTAAGGAGCTTGGCCCACTGCCACATCTGGCCAAGATACTGGCGGTATCTAAAAACCTGGAAATCAGCAGCCCAAAAGGCCACCTCCCTCCTAAGGGAAAAGGACCCCACGTGGTGATCCTAACCACCAACCATGCCCTGAAGTTGCAGGGTTCGCTCCGTGGGCACACCGACCTCGAGTGAGGAGGCCCTCCAACTCCAACATCCAGAGAGATAACCGGGGGCAACAGGGCACCATGACGACTCGTGTGAACATCACTTGACCTGGAGTTTCTCTCATAAAACAACAAGAGTGTGTCCCAAAAGAGTAGACTACTGCTTGCAGGACTTACTGCACCCAGAGGGGAGCTAATAATCTTGGCGGGGGAACAGTATACCACACTGTCACCATAGAAAAGCCTACAGACACCGTGATGATGGTGGCCAATAAGACCGGCTGGACTCCTGTTTACTTCAAAAGGCTGTTGACTCAGTAGCCATCATGGTCCTTATCACCACTGACCCTGGACTGTCTGGGAGTTGAGCGGGCAGGGCTCTGACACCTGGTGCTGTTTGTACGTTAATTCAGGGGCCTAATTGAAGAAAGCGCAGACTACTGGTCAGAGCATCTAGGCTGGCAGAAACGGTCAGCCTAAGGTGGCCGAACAAATGTGGGGCGGGGTGAAACCGGCCCCCACAGCGTCTCTGCACATCTCTTTCCTGGACCCTTAAAGGTCATTAGAATCTATAACACTTCCAATGCTGGTGCTCAGGTGGACGAGCAGGGAGGCAGGGGTCCTGGGGACAATCAACGTCACCGGGAGGCTGCTGGGGAGAAGCTCTGACCCTCGCCCCAGGGTATGAGGGCTCCCAACTCAGCACTCAGCAGTTACAGAAGAAGGGTCTGCACCCTCAGCACTCCAAGAATGAGGAACGGGACAAAAGGCAGAGGAGGGGTTTGTCCCCAGCAAAGCCCATTAAAAATCCCTGGGAGATAAAAATAGAATCTGGGCAATAAAGTCAAGTCTAACCTTTTTTATCCTTTGTGCTTTGTCTAATTTCACGTGCTCCTAGGGTCCCGCATGCAGAGGTTCCACACCCGGCACTTCAGACCAGATTTCCTAGTGCAGAATGGCTGGGTCGACACCTCAGCTCCTGGGGCCCAGTGCAGACTCCACGATATAGAGCCTGAGCTACAGCCAACCCGGCCCTCGAGAGCTCTGCCGCCTCCCTCCCTCCCACTGACTCTGACAGGATCTCTACACAGCAGCCCAGCCCACAGCCCACGGGGTAGTGCATGCTCTCACCTCTCCATTCTCTGATCAAAATATAAAGTTTCCTTTGCTTGTGAACCAAACTCAGTCTCGATCTGTTGGCCCCAATGACACTGGGCAGGGGGACACTTGTTGGGGTCCACTCTGGAGGATCAGTAACAGAAATTGAGACTATTGTAACCTCAATGAACAGATGTGTGAGCCAAACTGTAGTTAACATAGAACAGTGTATAAGGCTCGGGTAAAATAAGATGTTTCTAACACTTCCATTTGATATTTCCATCACTTTTTATAAGCAAGTTCAGTGAAAAGGTTTGTCTTATTTGTCAGGTCAATATTAGAGAAACGAAGTGATTTCTTTCCAAGGATGTACATCTAATAATCTTGGTTAAACCTTCAATCTTGTTTTAAATGCTTTTCCATTGAAAATGATACCTCTCTTTCAGCTCCCCCATTTCTGAGAAGTATAAAATCTTATAATTTATTATTACCAAAGGGGAAAGGTGGGAGGAGGGATAAATTAACAGTTTGGAATTAACACATACACACTGCTATGTATAAAATAAATCATCAACAAGGAACTACTGTATAGCACAGGGAACTACACTCAACATTTTGCAATAACCTATAAGGGGAAATAATCTGAAAAAGAATAGATATTTTTATTGACATCATCTATCAATGATAGTTAAAGTGTAGCCTAAGGGAAGCTGGTGGTGAGTGCTTCTGACCCTGAAGACTTCAATCATCTAAAGTTTGGACTCTGCCTACTTCCCAAGGCCCTTAATGAACATATGTGTAGCCGTAGCTTAAAAACTTCCCCAGTTTGGGTTTCGGGGAGACACTGATTTTGAAAAAGCCCTGGTGTTCTCCTTACATGAATGGGACTCTTCCTACTGCTAAAACATGTCTGTCACACCCAGAGGATGGTATACCGTCTGATCGGGAAGAGTTTGGAAAAGGCATCTCATCTCCTGGTGCTCGGGTTCACCCCTCCAGCGTCTTTACTAACAGTCTCCCCACTTGGAGATGTCAGCACTGTCAACATCCTGTTGCGTACAGTTTGGAATTTGTCCAGAGGATGAAGCGGAAGGATGAGGAACAATGAGAGACAAGTCCTAGGTGTTCAGACAGGCACATGTCACTCTAATTTCCAATCAGGAAGACGAATTGACCAAAGGCTAGGGTTGCCCATGGAAACAGTATAGGGCTTGAGGAAATCCCGCTGCTTTGTGGCCAGTTCCCATAAACACAAGTTGAACAATGGAACTCAGGGGCAGTAAAATTCACAAAACTGCAGAGTTGAAAATATCCATCACTGAAAAATGTCTTGAGGAAAGTCAGAGAAAAGGACTTGTAAGCAAGGGAGAATGGCAGGAAAGGGATTTGAGGAGGTAGAAAGGACTCGCCATTAAGCACAAGAAAAGGAGCTGAACATTGCCAACATTGCCAACATTGCAGTTGGCCAAAAAGGGTGTATGCGTTTTTTTCTGTATATATTCAAGAAAAGGGCATACACTTTTTTAGCCAACCAAACAGGTGGGCACTGGAAGTCAATACTACAAAAGATATCACTTCGCATCAGTCAGAAGAGCCATCCTCATAAAGCGTAAACAACAGAAATGCAGGACAGGGCAACGAGAAGAGGGAGCCCTGTGAGACTTATAGTGGAAATGTATATTGCCAACGGCCATTCTGGAGAAGTGTATTGTGTTTACTAAAGCATCTAAAAAATGAGCTACAGAGCATAGGGCACTTGCACTCATGGGCGTATATCTTGGGAAAAACAAAAATCGAGAGGACACAGGCACCCCAATGTTTACCCCCTCTCTGTTTAAAAGATCCTCGACTAGGATATAACTTAAATGTCTCTGGAGGGAAAAAATGGATAGAGATGTGGTACTTAGGTAGAGTGGAATATTATTCAGCCTGGAAATCAATGAAATATGGCCAGTTGTAACAACTCCGGAGGAGTTACGTATGATCATTCTAAGTGACAGAATTCAAAAAGAAAAAGACACATATCATAAGATATCACTTAAAGGTGGAATCCAAAATGGCTACACATGAAATAAATTACAAAACAAAAACATAGTCAAATATGTAGAAAACACGCATAAGGCTGCTAAACGGGAAAGGTGGGGAGGGGTGAGGCATCATCCAGGAGGTTGAAATTAGCAAAGATACCATTCCAAATACCAAACTGATAATCAACAAGGCCTACACGGTAGCTAAAAGAACTGCACTCAGCACACTCAAGTCACCGGAAAAGAATATATACGACTGGTAAGAATCTGAAAAAGAATTTATTGATGACTCTCTGTACGTGAATCAAGTGGATGTACAGCAGCAAGAAACAGAGCTTTGAAAATCAGCTGTAACCAATATAGTAATAAATTGAAAAAAATAAACGACAGAGAGACAGAGAAAACCTCTTACAACTTTTCCTCAGGGACGGTGATGCAACATGGATTGAACACATCTAGACCCACAGCAGGATGAGACATAAGGCTGGAAACTGTTTGCGCTAAGAGAAATGTGAGGTTGGTGAGGAAATGCACACCCTTTAAAGTAATACTACCTGGTACCCATTCAATGGGTCCCAAATCTGCAGGTTCAAGGGATCTTCCTACAGCTAAAACATGCATGGAAAACCCAGAGGACTGTACACCATGTGATCGGGAGATGTGTCTAAAATGCACCTCATTTATCCTCTCCTGGTGCTCCTGTTCACCATTCCAGCCATGTTACTTAGAATCTCCCCACTTGGAGAATCAGCACATTTAAACTTCTGTTTCACACATTTTGCAAATTGTGAGGAGGATGAACGGGAAGAGGGGGAACCAATGAGAGAATAGTTGTAGGGGTTTGGACGGGCACATATCACTCTAATTTCCCATTAAGAATAAGAATTAAAGAAAGGCTCAGCCTGCCTCGCCGGAGCCAAAATAGGGCCTGAAGCAATCCTGCGGGTTTGAGGCCAGCTCACAAAAGAGCAACTTAAAAAATGGAGCTCAGGGTCACTGCAATTCACAAACCTGCAGAGTTATAAATGAAAACTAATGTCCAAAAATATGTTGAGGTAAGGCAAAGAAGAGGATCTGAATGCAAGACAGAATTGCAAGAAACAGATTTCAAGAGATAGATTGGACTCGTCTTTAATGCACATGAAAAGCGGCAGAATTTCGACAATGATGCAGTTGGCCCAAAAGGGCGTATGCGTTTTTTCCTGATTATATCCAGGAAAAAACGCATACGCACTTTATGGGCAACGAAGCAAGTAAGCAATGCAAATGTGCACAACAAAGAAGTCTCACTTCCCACCGGTCAAAAGGGCCATCCTAAAAAAGTGTAAAATCCAGAAAGGCAGGACAGGCCATGGAGAACAGGGAGCATTTATACACTGATGGGCAGTGTGTGAACTGCCGAGAGCCACTCTGGAGAAGTGTATGGTGGTTCCTAAATCATCTAAAAAACAGAGCTACAGAGCATAGGACACTTCCAATCATGGGAGTATATCTAGGGAAGTCTAAAAATCAACAAGACACAAGCACACCACAGTTTAGGGCTACTCTGTTTACAAGAACCTCAACTTCAGTACACCTTAAATATCCCAGGAAAGAGAACAATGGATAAAGAAGATGTGGTACTTATGTACAATGGAATATCTCTTCACCATGAAATCAATGTAATAAGGCTAGTAGAAGGATAAAGAGTGGATTTAGGTCCGATAATACTACTTGAAATAAGTCAAACAGAAAAAGAAACATATCATAAGATATCACTTATAGAGGGAGGGTAAATATGGCTGCACAAGAAATGAATTACAGAACAGAACAGTGTCTCACATTTAGAAAACACACTTATGTCAGCTTAAGGGGAAAGGAGAGGTAGGATGATGCATAAAACCAGAGTTTGAAATTAGCACAGATACCGTTCAATAAACCAAATAGGTATTAGACAAGATCTACACCTTGCTCAATGAACTGGCCTCAACACACCCTATACACCGCAGAGAAATATATCTGAGTAATAAGAATCTTAAAACCCATGTATTGATATATCTCCATAAGGGAATCAAGTGTGTGCAGAGCGGCACAAACACAGCAGTGAAAATGAGCTAAACCCCATTATAGAAATAAATTTTAAAAAGAAAATGCTGAAACAATGAAAGAGAGAAAAATTCTTACAAAATTCGCTCAGGGGCTGTGATGCAACCTGGATTGCAACCTGGATTGACCACATATAAACCCACAGCTGGATAAGACATAAGGCTGGACACTTGGGGCTGAGAGGATTGGTGAGCTTTGGTGAGCAACTGCCGAAAGTTTAATGCAATACTTCATGCTACTCAGTCCAAGGGTCCCAACACTCCAGGTTGAAGGGAATCTTCCTACAGCTAAACCATGCTTGGGAAACCCAGCGACTGGTATACCATATGATCGGGAAAGGTTTCTAAAACGCACCTCATTTTTCCTCTCCTGGGGCTGCGGATCGACATTCCAGCCGCTTTACTAACAACATCCCCACATGGAGTCAATGCCTTTAAGTTCTGGTATCGCACAGTCTGCAGTTAGTGTGGAGGATGAATGGGAATAGGGGGAACCAGTGAGAAACAAGCTGTAGTGGTTTCAATGGGCACATGTCACTCTAATGCCACATCAGTAAGAAGAATTAACCAAAGGCACAGCAAGGTGCCCCAGAAGAAAAATAGGGCTTCAAGGAATCCTGTGGTTATGGGGCAAGACCACAAAAATAAGAGCTGAAAAGTGGGGCTAAGGGCCACCGCAATTCAAAAACCTGCAGAGTTATAAAGGCCAACTATTTTCAAAAAATATATTGAGGTAAGGCTATGAAGAGACATTGAAAGCAAGGCAGAATTGCAGGAAACCGATTTCAGGAGGTAGACTGGAATTGCATTGAAAACATATGAAGAGAGTCAGAACCTCGACAATGATGCACTTGGCCAAAAAGGGCGTATGTGTTTTTTCCTGAATATATTCAGGAAAAAACGCATACACACTTTTTGGCCAACCAAGCAAGCTTGCAAAGGAAATGTGCACTACAATGAAGTCTCACTTCCACCTGGTCAAAAGGGCCATCTGAAAAAAGTGTAAAATCCATAAAGGCACGACAGGGCATGGAGAACTGGGAGCCTTCTTATGCTGATGGGCGGGATGTAAATTGCCAGGAGCCACTTGGGAGACGTGTATGGTGTTTCCTGAAACATCTAAAAAACAAAGCAACAGAGCCTAGGGCACTTCCACTTATGGTCCTATAGTTTAGGGAAATTAAAATCAAAAAGACACAGCCACCCCAAAGTTTGGGACGCCTCTGTTTACCACAACCTCCTTTACAGTACAAGTTCAATATCACAGAAAGTGAAAAATGGATAAATAAGTTGTGGAACTCACGTACAATGCAGTATCACTCAGCAATGAAATCTATGTCATCAGGCCTGTAGCAGCATAATGAGTGGAGTTAGCTACGATGATTCTAACTGAAATAAGTCACACAGAAAAAGAAACATCATAAGATATCACTAACACACGGAATGTAAACTTGGCTACACAAGAACTGAATTACAGAACAGAACAGGGTCTCAAATTGAGAAAACCAACTTATGCTTGCTTAAGGGGAAAGTTGAGTTGGGGTGCTGCATAAAACCAGAGATTGAAATGAGCACAGATAAAGTTCCTTAAGCCAAATATGGAATAGACAAGAGCTACTCCTTGCTCAACGAAATGGACTAAACACCCCATATTAAACGCCTAAGAATGTACCTGACTAGTAAGTATCTTAAAACCTATGGATTGCTATGTCTCCGAAAGAGAATCAAGCATGTGTACAGGGGCATAAACGCAGCAGTGATAGGATTGGAGAGGTTCGGTGAGCAAATGAAGACCCTTTGAAGTCATATTGCCTGGTACTCATTCCACGGGTCTCAACTCTCCAGGTTTAAGGTATTCTTCCTTCAGCTAAAACATGCATGTGGAACCCAGAGTATGATCAACCGTGTGAACGGGAGACGTGTTCAAATATGTCTCAGTTTTCATACCCTGGTACAAGGGTGCAACATTCCAGAAGCTTTACTAACACTCTCCCCACTTGGAGAGTCAGCGCCTTTAACCTCCTGTTTGGCCCAGTTAGCAATTTCTGCGGAAGATGAACAGGAATAGGGAGAACCAATGAGAGACTAGCTGGAGGTGTCTGGACGGGCAAATTTAACTCTCATTTCCCACCAGGAAGAGGAAATAACCAAAGGCTCAGCGTGCTGTGCCGGAGCAAGATTAGGGCCTGAAGCCATCCTGCGGTGTTGCGGACAGCTCAAAAGAAAGCGAGTTGAAGAAAGGAGCTCAGGGACACTGTAATTCACAAACCTGCAGAGTTATAAATGACAGCTATTGTCCAAAAATATACTGAAGTAAGGCTGCCAAGAGGAGTTTAAAGCGGGGCAGAATTGCAGGAAACCGATTTCAGGAGGTAGACTGGAATTGCATTGAAAGCATAGGAAAAGAGGCAGAACG